>NW_024884878.1:8638371-8704718 GCF_019232065.1 Centrocercus urophasianus
CTTTTCTTTTCTTTTCTTTTCTTTTCTTTTCTTTTCTTTTCTTTTCTTTTCTTTTCTTTTCTTTTCTTTTCTTTTCTTTTCTTTTCTTTTCTTTTCTTTTCAATAAGACAAAGTATCTTTTGTAACAGAAACTCTCTTCTTTCTTACCAACACTTGTTGGCAAACTCTCCAAAATTAAGGGTCACACAGACAGCTGCAAATCAGTATTGAGATGTGCTGACAAAAGAGGTGGAGAGCTTTCTATGGATTTTACCATGCAAGTCAGATTGGACATAAGTGATTCTTCACATTTGCCACAGCTCAATGGTAATTACTCCAAAGAAAAGTATTCTGAAGTCCCAAAATTTGAGATATTTTATAGGAAGTATTTAGCATGTGAGCCTGTAGAAGTGTGCTAAGAAACAGCAAGTTAGCAATTATAACTCATATTTAAATCTACTTTGGACCAGGAATTTGATTTTGACATCATGGTACTGGAACAAGGCAGAATTACTCTATAGAAAACCCTACTGAAGTTAATTTAAGGTGACCACCAGGCTCTCAGCAGCAACATTTTTACCTTCCAAATTGTTACGCTGATTGTTTGTGTGAAACATGGGATAAATTCTCTCCAGCACAGCGTGCTGAAATGCATGTGAATGTGCAAGCCCAGCTTCTATTAGGTCTGTGACTTCCTATGGAAGAAACAGAACTGAATAGGGAAGAACCTGAAAGTTAGAAGTTGGCATTTTGCACGTCTTGGTCAGAAACATTGGGCTTCTGAATGTAAATCCTGGCTGGACTCTATTAATATGTTTCCCAAAGAGTTCTCAGCATCTGATTTACAGAGTTTCTCATACATGATGTTCTCAAGTGCTCTGCCAAAGCTGTGCTGCCAAAGTCAGTGCTTCAACCAAACTTGACAGAGAGAATACTTTTAGAGGACAGTAACTGAAAAACACCAATTGAGTTTCTGAAGAATCAGGCTCCCTCAAATAGCTGCAGTTTTCTGGGAAAACATATTGATGGGGAAAAGGCTCGTGTATGGCTTGATGCTAGTCAGATCTTTGTAAGGATTAAGCACTGCACAGGCTACTCAGACAGTCTGGATTCTCCCTTCTTGCACATGTTCAAAAGCTGCCTGGATGTGGTCCTGGGCAACCAGCTCTGGTGACTCTGTTTGAACAGGGAATTAGACCAAATGGCCTTCAAGGGTCCCTCAGCCAGTCTGTGCTTCTGTGAATATACAGAGGTGGCACTTCTGTATTATGATGTTGTTCATCAGAGATTTATTGTCCTCTTGTCTTTGAATTTACCTGTATAGCTCCCTAGTTGGTGCATCTAGACATCATGATCATGCATTCATTTGCAACCTAACTGCAAAGTGGCTCTTGGTCAAAAATATTCACTGTTATTGTAGAGAGAGACTAAATGCTTGTGCTGATTAGTAAAGAGGGGGAAGAAGCTGGCGTGATGATAGTGTAAGATCAATAGAAGGCTTCCAGTCAGTACTGTTGTTCAGTTTCCAGAAGAACTGCAGTATCAGACTGGTTGCCAAAATAATATGCAGTGACTTTTAATTTTAAAGAAGTCTGAGTAGTGGTTACCCATAGTTTCTCAGAAATCCCCACAGCTGCTTTACAATATCAGTCCAGTCCTGTAGGAAACCCACTGAGCTGACAATTCGAACCACTCAGAGCCAAGTCTTTTGCTTTGACCACTACTAATCCAGTCACTGTGATGATTGATGGGCCACTGTAAAACTGCTTTGTCCTGCTAGATACACTTTGGCAGCCAGGAGCCAGCATTTAAAGTCTGCAAGCCGTGAAAGAAAAACTGTGAGAAAGTGCCATGTACCTCTGTGCCAACGGCTCTAGAGCAGCTTTACATTCTAAAGAAATTCACAGTTCTTGTCTTCTAAAAAATGACTTTCTCCTTTGCAGCCTTAGCCCTCTGTGCTAGTACCTTCCCGCCCTAGGCTGTGATGCCGGGGGAGAAGAGAAACCACAGATTTCAGCCATTGCCATGTTAGCATGTGATTCTGTTTTGTCCTTTGCTTTTTCTCTGGAACCTTGTTCTTCTTCACTTCCCACAGATACAAGACAGTATCCGGTGTTTGTGGGTCACAAGCCGGGACGGAACACCACGCAGAGGCACCGGCTGGACATCCAGCTGGTCACGGTCATGAACAGAACCCTCTACATTGCTGCTAGGTCAGTAGTCCTCTGCTTCACCACTCCTCACTTGCTTTGCATAGAGCGGGAGGGAGAAGAGGAAGGATATTCTGAGTTTTCCTCTGCTGGGCATGTTATTCTTAGGATTTTCTCACACTCATACAGAGGTTTGCAGGCTCTTAGTAAGATGTATTGGACACCTCGTTAGCCAGTCAGCTGAGGCTCAGTTCTGTGAGAAACTGAGCCATCCCTTTCAGGACTTCTTTCCCATTGCTCCACCTCCATTTGAGCCTGGGAAGAGAGAATTTGCAAGACTGGTGCCATAGAGGAGATAATTCATCTTCATTCTGTAATTTCACTTGTGCACACAATTAGTTATATGTTTTAGAGAATGATTCTATTAGTGCACAAATGCATGTTTGAATAAGAGTCGTTAAACTTTAATGTTGCTAGTTTAGGCTTATTTTCAGTACCACAAAGCAGCAACAAAAAGTTGGGGGTGGAAAAGAAACACATTTTTGCTGCTGTTCTATTGATGTACTCAGAAAGGTTAACTGAATTTGGTGTTTTGGATTTTTTTGGACTGCTGCTCTGTGCGGATACAAATACCTCTTTATATAAATTGCATGTCAAGCCACTCATTTAGCTAGTGTAGCTCAGCATAGCACGACCAGCTTCGGTGGCACTACACTGATTTATACAGCTGCCTGCCTGGCACAGACCCAACAGTAACTTCCTCTCCACTCCTGTTGTTAGCAAAGGAGGCTGACAATCTCCAAGTGGGAACTACCTGATGGAAACAGGATGAATTCAGGAAGGGCCAAGATTAGCAAGGGTCAGAAGCCCAGCTCAGGTGCTCTTGGACCCAGATCCTGTTTGGGAAAGCTGCCCCTCCAGGAGAACCTTATTTCCTCTCATTTTTTCTGGTCCTTCTGCTCCTCAGAAACATGCAGCCTTCTGTGAGCTACAGAAGGACAGGCTGTTTCTGCAGATGGGAGAGGTGGTGGGTGGGATGGCTGGGGGTGAGGGAACAGCTGCTGAACAGGCAGCCCCTCACCACTAGCCTGTCCTCAGAGCCCTGAGTAAGGTCCAGGAGCTGTCTGTTGTTCATCAAGCAGTTCCTTCCCATTTTCTGGGCGATCAGATGTGGCCTGTGGTAGAGAGTAATTCCTGTGTACAGCAGCCAAGTCACTGGTGCTCTTTTTACATGGTCGTTTCTTTGGCTGCTTGAAAACTGCACTGTTAACTGCTCACCTACAGGCTAAATACAGCTTCCTCAGGCTTCTCACAAACTTCACTTTACATTTCATCCATGTGCCAGAGTTTGGGGCTGTAGCTTAATACCATGCCCTGCTGGCTTCCTTGCAGTTTCCCCTACCATATCATTTATTCCACAAAGCAACAGCAAGAGATAGGGATTTGAAACCAAAGTGTTGAAGAGTTTGAGGTTTTTAAGCAGAGAACACTTTTTTCTTTTCTTCTGATTACTGCCAGTTTGTTTTCCGTTGTTTTCAACACTGCTTTTTTCCTGGTGTCCCCGGACAGGCCGTCACACTGCTTGCTCCCTTCTCCCAGAGGCGACCAGGATCAACCCCTTGTTTTCTCCTTGCATTCAATCCTGGCGAAGTGTGTAGGTCGAATACCACAGCTGGCTGTAGGACACAGGACCGTGGTTCCTCTCCTCCAAGAGGGATTCAGGTTCACTTTGCAGTGGAGTGCTGACCCCACTGTGAGGCCCCAGCTCAGGGCATGGCGTTTCTGCTGCTTCCAGTGTGATAACAAGTACACAAGGGCAGAGAGTGGGCTGAAAGTGTTTGGAAGGTGGTGGCAGGATTTCCTCCTTTTCAAGGCTGATTTCGCTTTGCTTTCCTTGTTTGTTTTCCTTTAAATGAGGAAATCATTCGCCGGGAGAAGGTGGTAAATCTGCTTTAGTGGATTTTGCCCTGTTGTACTCATAGTTTGTTCCCAGAATGAAAGATTGACACAATTAGAGTTGCACTGCCCAAGCAACCAGCTTTACAGCAAGAAAACACACATAAGCATTTTGGGATATGAAACTGTTGCACAGGTTATATAAAAAATGAAAATACAGGGAAGGAGAATATGTGTATTGGTGTACATTTATGCACTCTTACATATTCTGTAGCTATGCATTTGTATGACACATTTTACCTTAATGAGAATGCTCTTATACTCCTTGGGCCTTCTGACCTACAAAAAATCATGAAGATGTAGTCTCTTTTGTACTTAAACATGCACAAAAAAATCTTACATTTTTTTCCTTTGGTACTCAGGCACCCTTTGGTATGTTATTTTCCCTCTCCACATGCTACTGAATAAAATCTCTGCTGGGCTGAGAAACTTGTGTGATTTAAGTTAAAATTCTAAGGTAATTTTCACCTGAAGTGATAAACTTCAGAAAATGAATTATCTTTTGATTGTGTGAATGAGGGTTTACAACTGCAATATTGGATCTCTTTCAGAGGCAGTAATGCAACTAGAGGTTACATACATACAAAGGTTGAAGCAAGCATGTACACAATCAAAGGTGTTTCTCAAAGAGTTTGATAGCAAGATAATTGCAGCTAACATAAGTCCCCTAGATATCGTAGCAGGTCTTGCTTTCATACCATTTTTTCACTCGTCAAAATACAGTCATTATAAATTTACATTCGTACCATTATCTGAAAAGCAGTCAAAACAAACTGCTATACGTTGACAGTTTTTGTTTTGGTGTTTCTGTTGTTGTGGACTTTTTTTTTTTTCTTTTTCCTTGTTTATTTGCTTGTTTTAGAAAGCATAGCTTTGCTTTGCAGGCAGCCTCCTCCAGGAGGACAGACTCGGGTGGAACTTTATTTCTGACTGACTGAGACAGAGAGTGATTTCTTGTCTGTTTGTCACTTCTGTCATATGGGTGTGCGACTTCTGTGTTGACTGCTCTGAAGTATAATTCTGTGTCACTTTGGAAAGGCTTTACTTCATATTATCAGACAGAGATAAATTAACATGAGTCAACCAAAGTTCCTGAAACCATGTTGGTTTGCAGCTAGGATGCCTGAGGTACAGTCTGTATACGAGCAGCTGTTTTCTTTTTTTCTCATGGGAAGGCTAACATCTTGCCATCTCTCACACATTCGCAAATACGAGCTTTTTTTGCCATGCCACCTCCTCCCACTGCCTTGTGTGGTGGCTGCTTTTGTCCACTTTATCTGTCATCCTTCATGTGTGTGTTTGAAAGAGTTGACTGAGCCTGTGGAGCATCGGGGCTCCCTCCTCATTTGCTGTTACACATTTTCTGAGTGGCCAAGGGTCATCCACAGCCGGTGGCATTATTTAAATTCCCTTCCTCTGCAAGTCCATGCCATGGCAACAAAACTCAGTTCTGCTGACTGGAGGTGGGAAAAACGGAAGCTCTAGGATTAGGTCAATTTGTGTTAGAATAACTTAATTAGCAACAAGCTGTACACATACCACAGCTAGTAGATAGCAGGATTTGGGCAGCAGTGGGAAAAAGAGAGCAAGGACAATCCTGTATTGTCTGTGGCTGGAGAACCTTCCCCACCATCTCATAGCACTTTGCTTCTCTGCTGGCATTGTCAGCAGCTTTATTTCAAATGCAGCATGAGAAAGTAATAGGTAATTTGCCTGATACTGACCCTCCTTTCGATGATCCCATAACTTAGCATATGATTTTCCTTTCAGCTGTTTCTTAAACCAGAAAGTAAGCCCCCTGGGAGATGTTTTATGGAGCATGGAGCTAAGCAACTCGAGCCTCTTTTTGAATACCCCAACTGTATTTTTAATTGTCCTGTTTCGAAAGAAAAAATCATAGCCCGTGTAAACTAAGACTGATCATTACAATCAAGAGCTGTGCTGGAAGAATGTTTTTAGAAATCCAGCAGCACCTAATTTGCAATTCAAGAGACTTTGTTCCCACTTTTATCTAGTAGGAGTAACAGCATCAGAGATGTACATTAAAAGGGAGCTGTGTGCTAGTCTGTGAAGCTGATACCACACTAATAGGTAATTTTAGTCCAGCCCTGACCACTGCTATGTCAGTGAAATCATAATAATAATAAACTGAGGCATTAAAGTCATCTTGAAAGAAAATGACAGTTCTGTTTTTTCAGAGTCTGGAGGAGCAGAAAACCCACAGCTCCTCAGTTTGGCATCTTATGCAGCAAATAACTTCAAGTGTCATAGCAGGCAGGAGGTTTTTAAAAGCAGGTTCCCTGCAACTATGCTGCCTCTTTTCTCCATGCGAGGGAAGTGTTGCTAATTCTTATTATGGCAGTGTTTTGTGTTTGCTTTGCTTGAGAGATAGCACTATTTACACAAAACCCAAAAAAGTGAAGCCAGGCTTAACAGCTGAAATTTCCAAAATGGAAGCATTCTGTATGCTGCTCTCTGCAGACTCCTATGTAGACCTCTCACATGCCACAGACCATTCTCCATCTGCGTAGCTTCCTGCATTCTCAAAAAAAGTCAGTGCTGTTTCACAAAACAACAACGACAACAAAAAAGTGATGCTCAGTATTCTTCTCTCTTCATTCCCAATTTCATGTGGCTGTTAGTATGGTGCTGTGGGTTGTGCTTTTTTTTTAATCTCCATATAGAAATGTCTGTGTTCTCAGCTTAGCAGGAGAGGATGTTTAAAAATATCTCTATACCTGAGTGACTGAGTCTATTTATTCTTTCCTAAGAGAAATTGGCAGCTAATTATAAGGAGAAGCATGCTCTGAGAAAAACACTCTGAGGAAAGTAAATGCAAGCAAGAAATGTGGATTTTGTTGCGAGGAGCATTTTACAGTTTGGTTTGGTTTTGGTATGTGAAGAGAGGACTCCTGGGAAGAGCTGTGTGGCTGTCAGCCTTTTGGCTAGCATATTGTCAGCCAAATTATCACATCTGAAATTAGAAAAAAAAAACAAAATAAAACAAAAAACAGAAAATTAACCTTTTTTTAACCCTGAATGGCTAAATATTGCACAGTGAGTGCTAGCCCAGAATGGTGACAAAGGCTGTCACAGATTGCATCTGAGTTCAGATACAGAAAAAACGTCTGCATTCTGGCATTAGTTCTAAGTCCCATTGAGCAGAAATTATAAAATTATATAAGGCTCATCTTCCATCCAAAATTTTAGTTATTCATATAATCCATTTCGGGAAATAATCTTGCTTTGAAGTATTGTAAAATTTCCTTTTTTTTTTCTCTTTTTTCTTAAAGAAAGGAAATACAGTTTATATATGGAAGTGCTTTTCTGGGAGAAACAGGTAATGCTGTCAGTTAAGTTCCCTGGTAAGACCTGTGATCCTTTTTTGAAAGGATTATGGATTATCTTGTCAAGTAGGTCTCCTCATGGAAAATGAATGGTTTTACTACACCTTTTGACTCTGCATTCATTTGCTTTTGTTTACAGGGACCATATTTATACAGTTGATATGGACACATCACATACAGAAGAAATTTATTTTAGCAAAGTAAGTAGTCTTTATCATCTTCCAGAAACAGAAGGCAATGGTCCAAAAGTAACTGCTTTTTATTTTATCATATTGGCCCACAGTGTCAAAGATGGTGGTGGTGTAGGAGTAGAGGCTGGACCTCCCCACCAATATTCACAGAATCACAGAATGGCCTGGGTTGGAAGGGACCTCAAGGATCATGAATCTCCAACCCCCCTGCCACATGCATATTCCATTATATTTAATGTTCCATGTTCCATTATTATTATATTCCATTCCATGTTGTTGCCATTTGCCGAATCGCAGCAGAGGGGAACTCTAACAGAATGGCGTCTGATACGGAATTGTGTGCAGGGCAAGGGTGTGGAATTGAATTCCTCCATGCAGAAAAAATAGCACCCGTTGGCATTCATCAGCACTTGCTGAACATGAATGGAGACCAAACAGTGGATGTCAGGACAGTGAGGTGGAGGATGGAGTGTTTCAGCAATGGCAAACAGGGACATGAAAGATTAGCCATGTTCTAGATAGCCAAGTGCAGCTGTCAAGCCACAAATGAAGAGTGTCTTCATCATCTAATTGATGTGAATCACTTACTGCTGATGACTGTGTTGACAAAAGGTGTTTCGTAGCAGAGAATTTGCTCTATCAAACAGTTTTATTGTGCTCTTTGTATCTGTTGTTTCCATGGAAAAAACAGGAGGCATTACTTTAGGAGCAACCTACATATAATGACTATACTATTCCAATTACGTACACTGAAGCTTTCATCATAAAAAGCAAACACTATTAACATGTTTGCACAGAAATTTGTAAATAAATCTGTAAATAAAATCTTACCACAGCAGCACTTTGTAGATGTATCCACATTATCTCCATGGCAAGATGAATTCAAATTAAGAAGAGCTTTATCTGCATTACTGCATTGCAAATTAGCATAAATTTTCTAGAAATAATCTCCCTTCAGCTCCTCCTCACGTAGTGTAAAAATTGACAGACATAGCCTTTGGTCTAGCAGAAGACCATATCAGTTTGGCCAATGCATAGATTCCACCGTAGGAGAGGAGAATTTGTTGATACATCTATGAAAGGTGCTGAAGATTAGCTTATGTCTTGTTGCTTTTCAAAAAAGGGAGGTCATAGGCTTGTTACGGAAATAAAAGCAATACTGTTCTTACATTCATGCTCATTTATTCAGCTTGGGGCCATTAGTGAATGGAGGGTGACTCAGTGTACTACTAGGAAATATTGTCAGAAGAAGTGTAGTGTCTGAGGTGTTACTGCTATCTTAAGCCACATTTTAAATAAATATTTATTATCTTTAATCAACCTACCACATTAAACCATTTATTGAATTCATTGGAAAAAAGAAAAGAAGGAGGTTGGCATTTTTGGAATTTACCTGAAAGTGTTCCAGAGAAAGAATGCTGGTAGATGAAATCAGCAGTATCTTGATAAACAGAGCACTCCCTCAGACTGCTAGCTAACTTGAAATGATAGAATTGCGTTCACTATAATTTCTTTGCTAATGTGAAATGTCCTGGAATAGATACTCCACTTAGATTCCAATCAGGATATACAGTCCATAAATGTTTATTTTGATTTGTGCAATAGTATTAAATTAAAAGAAAAGAGCATCTAGTGTTTTTGGAAAAGTACTTGTAAGTTTTAGCCTATTGCAAAATTCAGTTGCCTTAGGATTTAAAAGAAGAAAAATAAAAGGGAGAGGTTTCTGGTTTAATGAGTAGATAGCAACACAAAATTAAGTGAATGGTTCACATCACTGATCTTTCATTGTTACGGCAAATTAATCACGGAGAAAGGGTGCAGAATGCTTTTAATGAGTATATGTTCAACAGCTAGTCTCCCCCAGGAGACTTCTACTTCTGAAATCAAATGCAACAACCTCTGGGCTCTAATTGATTTCTTTCTTGATCCTTGCAGAAACTGACGTGGAAATCTAGACAAGCTGATGTAGACACATGCAGAATGAAGGGAAAACATAAGGTAGGCAATTTTCATTTCTTTTGCATCTGCCACTTTAGTTTAGTTGCTTCACTGCTATCTCAGGCTGCTGTCTGTGATGTGGAATGGATCATGCCATTCACTTCTTTGCTAGTAATTGCTTTTTCTATCAGCCCAGTGAAGGCTTTAATTTGCAAAAAAATAGTTTACTTTTAATGTGATAAAGCATTACGACAGGAGGCACAGCAACATCCCAAAAAGCTTAGAGCACTGGAGGTTTTGAACATCATGCCATGTGTAGCGTTTTAGGTTAACACCATCTCAAGAGCTAAGTGCTGTGGTCCATCCTCCTGTAGGGGCTTACAGAAAAGTTTATATGACATGTCAGTGTGCATAGAGGGAGGACTGTTTCTCACACTAGTCTTCCCTTAGTGTAACATACAACTAATATGCGTGAGGTCAGAGTTAGATGTTGATTCTGATTCTTCGTAGAGCTTCCCCTGCTTGTTCCAGCTGCTTCATGCAGATACACTGAGACTGTTTTACAGCAGCACAGGTGAGATGATCAGATTTTTCACTCCTGAGGAAAGCAACAGTGTTCAAACAAAATTCTAAGTGAACAGCAAAATCTGAACTGCAACATGGAAATCATATCCTCAGTTCTTTATAATCATTTTTAACCACCAGAATAGAAATAAATTGCATCTCACTCATTGTCAGTAAAACACAGTTGAAACAAAGCCTAGAATGTCACAGTAACTTCCAGCCAATTTCATTTTAGACTTGACAGTGAAAGATCACACTGAAAAAATAAAACCAGACACCCAAGTAGAGTAACTTATATACTTTCTGTTATCTTTCTTCAGGATGAATGTCATAATTTCATTAAGGTTCTCCTAAAAAGAAACGAAGATACTCTGTTTATCTGTGGAACAAATGCATTCAACCCTTCTTGCAGGAACTACAAGGTATGTGATCTGTTAGTGAGATTTCATTTGTGACCTTTCCTGCTGTTGGATTTATTGTGACAGTGCTGGCACAGCATGAAGTGTGTTGTTCAGCAGTACATCTTTCAGCTCTGTAGCCCATCTATTCAAATATTTCCCATTTTTTTAGGCTTGCAGCAATCCTATGTCATACAGCCTTCATCAGCGGATGTCTTTGGAGTAGCTGTGAAATTAGTTCAGTTAGGCCTTGGTATCTGGGCTCTGCTTTTTCAGGCACTGCAATATCCCACAGGTTATTTCTTATCCATCAGGAAAAAGAAAATTCAGCTTCACTAGTGCTGCTTCTGACAAAACCACAGCAGAGAATTCTTATTCTCTTCAGTGCTGTCAAAGGGAAAAACAGTATAAAGACATTAACACTGAGGAAAACAGCTTCCGTAGTGGTATTCACTGTGAATGCTTTTTCTGCAGTGCTGATTTACTTTGTTTAGCCACTGTATTGTCTATAGTCTAGGAAGTGCATTGGAGAAGTTCAGCATAGTCTTTTATTTCAGTCTCTAGAGGAAGAATCAGATTTATTCATGTATGAGCTTGCATCACGCATCTGGTACAGGTAGCTAATGTTCTTGAAACCTCTGTCTCTCTTCTTCTTCCTCTCCTTGCATCTTGCTCCTAATGTGCAACTAGGTTTCCTGGCTTTAGTGTGATATTCAGTTTTATTGTTTCATTTTATTGTTTCATGGCCCCTGCTCAAGCTGCTTTTGCTAGAAAGCTGATTTTTAACACAAATGCAGATTTCGTTGGCATAAATGACTCTCCTGACCCCTGCTGCAGGTGTTTCATTCCTCATGACACATGGCCCCTTCAGGATTCCTCACCTGTCACTGAGCTGCCTCGTACCCAGGCAGTCAGAGGAAGTCATCTAGACACCTCCTCAGGCTTTTCCTCTATTACTGGGTTACAGAGAGAGATCACTAAAGTTGTGCCTAACAGAGAACAGGGCTATCCTTCCATGCACAAAGTGGAAGTGTAGACCAGCCTGTGGTACAAGGCTCAGTATAGGGAAGGCTGCACAGAACTGCATTTCCCCTCCCTGTCATCTGTAGTGTTTTCCATCCTCAAGGAAGCACAACTAATTCCCTTCACAATGGATTTGAATAGAAAAGGCACATGACAGAAAACGAATGCTGACAGATCATCCACCAGAGGACTTAGGTGCTGTAACATTCAACCTAGAAGCTGGTGGGAGTAGCTGATGCTGCCAGATGGGTTATTTTTCATGCTCTGTGAATCTGTACTGTGTGTGGTTCGCATAGCGTGAGCTCATCATGTTCCTTGACTATGCTAGGGAGATGTTTATTCCCAAAATACTGCTGTATAAGAATCTTAAGCAGGTAAGAGCTGTACCTTTCCCACAAAGCTTGCTAAACCCTCTTGAACTTACTGTAAGGTTGATCTGTGTATTTGTATAATTACCAGTGCTTGGGGTGAATTTGTCTCCCAGGAGTTACACTTAAGCCTTAGATTTTACAATTTCTGCACAGGTTAATTCTTGCCTGATGGTAAGAGGATTTCTCCATAACACAGCCTCAACTGATGCTTGGAGGGCATCCTTCTGAATATGAAGAGGCACTGCTTTTGTGACTAGACCAGAAGAATCTCCGGACTTTGGGGGGAGAAATGCACACACACATAATTGTCCTAGTGTTGTTTCTTCTGACTGCTATGGCTTGCAGTCTTTTGCTGTGTATAAAAGCACTTCTGTTGGATCACTGTTGAGGATATATTTTGAACCCATGCCAGAACCACAGACCACGTAGCCTGCTGCAGTTCAACAGGAAGCTTGTGTGTAGATAAAATATTGACTGAAGACTTTTGTAAAATGTGTGTAAAAAGTGAGAGTGATTAGGCCTGAGAGAGTGCCTGACTTACTGAGT
This sequence comes from Centrocercus urophasianus, assembly GCF_019232065.1. Classification (NCBI taxonomy): domain Eukaryota; kingdom Metazoa; phylum Chordata; class Aves; order Galliformes; family Phasianidae; genus Centrocercus; species Centrocercus urophasianus. The sequence goes on from NW_024884878.1 coordinate 8,650,835, forward strand.
GCACATTTTTCAGCCTGATTTTGTTTAACGCTGTGTTTTTTGTCGTGTCCTTCGTTCATAGCCAGGAGGGCAGTTGCAGAAAGGGCTTTGCTCCCTGCCCAGAAATGAAGCTACCATTAACCTGGTCCTGGGTAAGAAGTCTTGCTCCCGTATCTGAGGAGCTCCCTTTTGTTTTTCAGGTGGATACACTGGAGTTCCTGGGTGATGAGTTCAGTGGAATGGCCAGGTGCCCCTACGATGCAAAGCATGCCAACGTTGCATTGTTCGCGGGTAAAGAAGAACGACTGAAATAATCTCTTTTGCTTTCCTTCCTGCAGCCCAGGCTTGCCATTGAGTCCAAATGCCAAGGTAGCAGATAGGGAGTGGATAATGACTAAAAATAAGGGCCATAAGGAACTCACACGCACAGGAAGCCTTGCCTTGTCTGGGACTGGCTTCACTACCACAAACAGCATTGCGTGAAGCCTCAGTTTCTTGGTTCGGTATTTCAGTATTTCCTGGAGTCATAATAATACAATGCCAGACGAGAGTGAGGCACCATTTCTGACTGCATCCTGCTTCTGTGAAGGGCAGGGGCAGGGCTTATGTGAACTTTGATGAGGAAGAGACAGGATATGCTGTTTAACAACTCTAAAGTTACTTCTATTAGTGCAAACCATTCTGATCTTCTCTTACATTCGGCTGTAAAATTAGATGATAAAGATAATACAGAAGCCACCTGTGATAATGTCACAGTCCTATTCAGTAGGTGTACTGCAAGCAGGGCTTGGGTACCTGGAAGTACTTTAGCAGTTCCTCCCAAAATGTTGAGGTGTAGGAGTTTGAACATACGGAGCCACTAAAGATCATGTCCATGGCATAATTGCTGCATTAGCTGCTACTGCATTTGAGCTGGCATGGTCTGCTTTACAAAGGAGAGATTTTATAGCTGGTTGTAAAAAAATTATTTGCTCCCTCTATGGTGTATAGTGGGTCCTTTTGTTTTAAAGCAATGGTGGTCATGATGATGGTGATACTGTGTAGTTTCTTAATTGCAGTCGGAAGATCATGAAACTAGAAATCCTTTGATTATAGGTGATTTGTAACCCACAGAGAAAGAGGCACACCTTCAAAACAAGATGCATCCCAAGTGTCTCAGATTGCTGTCTTTGGGGCAGTCTGACTCAGCTGTCAGGCATGCCTTATTCACTACATTGGCCAGAAAAGGCATTTATAACCAATGTAATGCAAACATTTATCTACATGCAGCTGAACCGGGTGAGATGAGTCCCATCCTGTGGCTGTAGAAGTCCTCACATTATTTGAAAATAGTATTTTTAATAGAAATAAATTCTCTAGCTCTTAGGATGATTCGGTCTGAAAATGGTAGTGTCACAATAAATTCTTACCAAATATACCCTGTAAGTCTCCTAGCTTCATAAAATTGGTTTGATACAGCATACATACTGATCTGTGTGATAACTTTTCAGAGTGCAGAGGAACGCTGTTTCAGAGCAGTTTAGGGCACAAATCCAGCTCATCTGAGTCTGCTGGGAACGCTTACAAGAATATGGCTCTTCTTGCAGTTTGTAGCTATTTTAGCTGATATGTGTGAATTGTAATTAGTCACATGGTCTCCTGCAACTTGTCACGAAAAAAAATAAATGTGTGATTGTATTAACATGAGTTCAGACATCCACAGCTAAACAATGCAGCTTTTTATACTATTTTAAATTGTTTTTAGTATCTGCCTTTATTTCCTTTTTTTTCCAAGTCCTGCTAAAAAAAAAAAAAAAAAAGGCTGTTATTAAATGGTGATTGGAATTGCAGGGTGAGAACAAGCAGAAAAGTCCTGCTAGCAAAAACCAGTCATGATTTTTAAATCCCAAGCTGAAATTAAACACTGACTGTAGGTGCAGTGAGAAGAGCTTCTTATCACAAGGGACTCTCTGCACATGCAGTAAGCACCATCAAGGCCCCAGGAAACCTTAGATGTGTGCTGTTCTGATATTCTGTAGACACAACAGAGATTCAAGCTGCTGGCTTCATGCCGTGGCACTTGTTCTCCTACCAGCCGCCATGGTTCCAAGGCCTGCCTTGTAAGGGGAAACAGTACCAGGTTATCATGACCTGTGAACAGTTCTGACCATCAGTATCAATTTAAACTGCAGATAAAGCTCATGCGTTTACTTTCAGATAGTTTTGCATCTTATGATTGTCCTTGGGGTTCCAGTCTGTAGTCCCCTTCTTACCATTAGTCCTCCAGCATTGTTTAAGAGAGAGAAATTGATAAATCGTGTTGAAATGACCTAAGACACCATTTTAGAAGAGAAACATGGACAGGCAGTCCTACTTCATTTCATCGCATCTCTGCTTTGCCTTAGCTCCCTGCACACCACTGAATTTTTAACTAGTGATCTTTAGCCCAGAAGTACTCACAGAGTGAAAAACTCAAATAAGTACGAGTTAGCTGGTAATCCCTGAGACCTGTCTGCTTTTCTCTCCTGGTTAAAACTAATTTCTGTTGAGGTTTCTCCGTATTTATTTTGCTCACATGCACAGACGGAATTTATGAGCACTGAGCTAGAGACATTTGCGGATAAATTGGATAGGGCAGATTAGTATGTCTTAGCTAAGCTGGTGAAGAGCTGCTTCATGAGGTTTCTTCTCCCACAACGCACCTCTGTTTAAAAATTTATGTTCAATCCCATTTACCTATTTGGATTCTTTCACGTCAGTTTTCTTAAAGAAGATTCTCGTTTGATTACTGAGCAAAAGTAATTATTCCTGTCAAGTATTCCTGTCACTCCCCACCCTGTTTCTTCTTTTCTTCCTCCCCAGAGGGAAAGCTGTATTCTGCCACAGTGACTGACTTCCTAGCAATAGATGCAGTCATATACCGGAGCCTTGGAGAAAGCCCAACTCTGCGGACAGTGAAACATGACTCAAAGTGGTTGAAAGGTAGATAAACAAACAAAACAAGGAAAAGCCAGTCCTGGATTCCTGAAAGAGGAGCTAAATAGCATCTCTTACACTGATCTGTTTATCTGTTTTTCCTCTTCTCCCCACCCCAAGCTATCGGACTTGACATAAAATGAGAGCATAGTAGGCCTGAATATAGTCTAAAGAGCTTTCCAAGCTGAAGTCATCAATTTACAGCTGATGGATGCAAAGGCTGGAATTTTCAGGGCTCAGTGTGCTTGGTGTACTCAGACTGTTTCTGCAGCACTCCCTTCCCTGGCAGCATATTAGGTACCAGTCTGGGCTTCATGAAGGATGGAGAACTTGACCTGCAACATTAAGATTCGTCAGTGAAAAATAAAATTATAGGAATATTGCACAAAGCCTTCCTTTTATATTCCCTAGGTACTGTGCAGCTGCCATTGAATTAGGCAATGTGTGCTCTAAATGCCCTCATTGTTAAGAATGGTGCTGTTTAGCTTCACGTAGGCGTTATGAATAGTTAACATTTAGAGTGATCTTAACAGTGAGTAAAGCCATAGTTTGAAGGCTTTTTCTGCATGCAGAAATGTTTTGCCAGGTGTTGACATTAGCAGTCCCACTTTGCTTGTTGCTGCAGACATGTATGAGCAGAAACACTAACATGGCTTGTTCCCTCCACGTACAGCCTGCAGGCCATAAAGAGCTGTGTTTGAAGCCCCAGGCATGCACTACACACTGCCTCTTCTCCTTTCTTTCCCCACCATGCTGTGCAGATGTGCAGTGGCAAACACTTGACAGCCTTGCAGAAGTTTTCTGCAGGCTGGCCCCCAATGGTGCTGCATCCCAAGCAGGAGCTCCTCTCAGTTCTGCAAACTAGACAGGCTTGCCTCACGTGGGGTTTAAATGTTCAGCACTTAATGTGAATGCTTCTTTCTGCACACATAGTGCTTGCATGCTATATGCTGCACATGGAATGTCTTGTCTTTTTCCTAGAACCATACTTTGTCCAGGCAGTGGACTACGGCAATTATATTTACTTCTTCTTCCGGGAAATAGCAGTGGAGTACAACAGCATGGGAAAGGTAAGGGTGAAAACATTGCCTCAGATGACTTAGTGACATTCAGGAGGAGAAAAACATATGCTATTCTTGGACTGGTGCTATTAGGAATGACCTTGAAATGAAAACCATAAATCATGATGACAGGGTCATCATTTTGAGAAGTTTCCTATTGCTCAAGCCAAAAGGTGGGCAGGAGTGAAACATCGTGCTGTCTTGAAAGGAAACAGGGTGGTTTCTGACAGTGGTGACTTAGGCTGGAATCTCTTTTCCCAGTCATAAAAAGCACAAGGCAAATGTGCTACCTTCAGTGTGCTTTAAAATGGCTTCTAAAGCAAGACAGTATTTGTCTTTAAGAAATCTGAATTTGAGTAATCGAGGGGAGAAATTTTTTGGTCTGCCATTCTTCAAAAAATAATTAAACATTTACTGCATTTTTGTGAATTTCACAATAGGTTTCTGACTAAGCAGTCAGAAAAACTGACCAAGGTCAGAAAGGTGAAGGGGAGGAATAAAAGCCCAGCAAGATTTGCATAGCTTTTAAGTGCTGAAAATATCAGAGTCGGAGCAGGCAGTGTGGGTTGCAGAGACTGTGAATATAAAATGTGCTATTGTTTGGGGAAATAGAAAGCTAAGCAGTCTGTATGGAAATGAGTTTTATTTGGGTTGAGAACAGATCTCTTGAAGGATTTATGGCTGTGTATTAAATGCCACAGCCTTATCATTTATAACATGCTGTTCCAAAGCTGAATTTTCTCAGTTTCTTATTGCCACAGATTATGGAAACATGGGATTAAATTAAGCACCTTGCTGCGTCGTTTCAAATGTTTCAAATGCAGAATTCCTACAGTCTTTGAGTTAAACATTTCATTTTCTCTAATATTCTTGCTATACTGCTTCCAGGTAGTTTTCCCGAGGGTGGCTCAGGTTTGCAAAAATGATATGGGAGGATCTCAGAGAGTGCTGGAAAAACAGTGGACTTCCTTCCTCAAGGCTCGTTTGAACTGCTCAGTTCCGGGTGATTCACACTTCTACTTCAACATACTGCAGGCAGTTACAGATGTTATCCATTTCAATGGCCGGGATGTTGTTTTAGCAACTTTCTCCACTCCATATAACAGGTAATAGGAGCAATAATCTTTTGTTTCCTTTACGTTTTGCTTTTCATTGCAGTTTCTTCTTACTCTATAAAGATCCAAGAAGCGATTGCTCATACAATGTAATTATTATGTACCGTGCACTTACCAATAGTTTGTGTTTCATTTTAAGATACCCTGGCATTGCTTACTACATTTTATATCTGATAATTTAGAACAGCTTTCAAACATTTACTATCTGGACGTGTTCCTTGGACATTTTCTTTACGTGAGAATAATTCAGACCAGCTGCCAAGAAGTTTTGCAGAGTGTAAGTCTCAGAATGTTAATACAAAGAGAAAATACAGTTTTCCTTTCTTGCGAAGAGAGGACTGGGTCTGTCTCATTTGCAGCCTATTTCTCTGTGTTTCATGGATCTCTATTGGCTCTTGTGTTCTCCCCTGGGAAAGCCACGGACCTCAGCCTTGTTGCAGGCTGCAGAGGAAGTTCTCCAGATCAGAACAGGAGAAGCAGAGGCAGGATAGAGCTTCAAAGTGTGTCAATTCCTTCTCTGACAATTTATTTTCGTAGAGGGATGTCTTGAACTCCTCACGCTTAGCCAGCCAGTCTTACTAGTTTTTACCTCCCTGGAGCTGCACCCATGATGTTTTTTTTGAGAGAAAGAGGGAAGGAGGAGCTCTGCTAAACAAAAAGACTATTCCTTTTGCTCACCACATCAGCATGTCTTCATGCTGCAGAATTGACACTCAGGAGTCCCAATCTTGCTTAAGCAGAGCCGTAACACAGCAAAGAGGTACCAGGGAGGGGAGTAATTCCTCAAGCACCTGTGTTTCATTGTACATGTGGTTTCCAAATGCTTCAGTTCACATGTTAAGAATTTATTGCTGTTATACATTATATGTGTTTCTCCAGAAGTTGTTATAGTAGTAACTATCTTAATTATCAAGGTCTCATGGAGAAGTTAGAAAAGCATTCATAGTCTAATTAAAAGATATATTGCTGATTCACAGGGTAATGCTTGAGCTGAAAGGGGAATTTTATTGCTGAAATTCATCTAGTTTTACTGCACACTTGCCACCTTTTGTCAAAGCCTGGCCATAGTAAGATCATGCACAAAGCTGAATTCAAATGAGAGTAAGCCTAGCCCTCCATTTTTTAATCACTTCTCTTGACGTGAAAATAATGGGAACTTCAAGAGAAAAATTAAGTCACAGGGAATAAAATTTTAAATTAAGATGATCTCTTCTTATGCAAAATGTCCTAATAAAAACAAGAAAATGGAGAATCAGCAGCAGCAAATATACTGTATCCTGAGATTACCTATAAATTGGGATGTCTTTCTACTCCGCTAGTATTTCCTGTGGTGTGTCATGAACAATCATTTACTTTAAATCCTGTGTTTTAGAATCTAAGTACATGGTTCTAAAATCAAGATCCTATTTATGGGCACCATTTTTTGCCAGGCATTGGAGATGACACAAAAGGCACATAGTCTTGGGGGCATCTCAAAAACAGACCTACCTGTGACATGGACACCTCTCATTCATTCCTCCTTCTCTGAGGAAAAGCTTCAGTACATGCCTTTCATCTCTGGAACAAGAACGTCCTCCTAAAGTGATCTGGAAAAGATCCCACAGTTCAATCTGATATCAGCCAGGGTGGGAGCTGGTGATGGCTTGTAGTTAGTGCATAAGAAATTGCTTGGCTGTGACCCACAGTCCTCCATCCACATTGTTTAATGGTGCCGTGGACTTGCTAATTGCCATCCCCCATAGAAAAGGATTTTGCAGCCTTCTCAGTAGTGATCCCTCCATCACTTTGAAATGTGTTGAGGACAGTTCTCTGCACATCTAAGTACTAAGCCCGGAGGGTTGTTTTTGAGTTAGTGCTAAATTCACAATATGCAAGACCTATCTGAAGTGGGAGTTGCTGTGCCTTAGGATGTGGTCCTGTTTGCAGCCAAGTACACCCCCAACTGACCCTTACATCAAAATACAAGTGGCTGCCTCTCCTTATAACTATCGCTGTTTAGTATCACGTTAGTGAGAAGGTTTGAAGTAAGTTTCCTTCCATATAAGCTCCCAGCCTGTGGAGATCGAAGTTGTACTATTATTGTCTCCCTACCTGTTGTTTCGTTCAGTAATAAGCATTTCAGAATCTCTTAATATTCAAACAATCATTTCCTTATCAATTTTTGCACCCTTATAAGTTTAACTTTATTCTCTGAAACAGTATTACAGTTGCTACGTTTTCTCTTTGGTAGGTAATAGCCTACTAGCTAAAAGCAGGATTGAAAGACTTCAGCCAGTTAGGTTCATGCTATTTATCTGATAAAATCAAGCAGAGAAATCAGACATGAATACAGTAGTTAATGTGTAAAAAATGAAAGGTGGATAAATGAATAATTCATGCTTCCAAATGAGTGACCATGGGAAAATCCTAAGCTTTTCAGAAAGAAAGTAGGTAAGGTTGTAATTATGTTTAGACAATGCTACCATGCACTTGCTTGCAAATTTACAACTTTATCATCTAAAAATACAATTGTGTTTGCTTCTACAAGCTCTTTACACCTCACTGAGTGATTGAGTTAAGCAAATTGCTGAGCACAGTTAACTTCTTTCCACTGGGAAAACTTGATGGAGATGAGGCTATAAGAGGATGGAGTAATAATGTGGAAATGCAAATGACACAGTGCAGTGCATTTCCAGTTTGATCAGCTCCAACTTCTGATCTGTCTACAAGGTACTTTTGAGGCATGACAGGGACTGTGAGAATTCATACTGAGAAAATGTTGTGACTTACAAGAACTTAAATTTCCAAATAATGGGCTTTCAATGAGAGTAGCTGCTACTCCTCATGCATTACCATTCATACACAGAGTTTTCCAGATTCTGTTCCCTTTTCAAGATTACTGCAATTAATTGTCTCTATAGAGGCTTTGAAACAAATTGTGCTGGCAGGAGCTGTCTGCTGATTGGTACATTTCAGTCTTTTCCATGGAGCTGGCTTTTCCTGTCAATACTCAGAGGTTACAGAGTTCAGAATTGAGTAGCCTGTGACAGCAAGACTTCTATACAGCATGTTTTTCTCTCAAGATTTTATGCATAGCTGCAGAGTGAGTAACAATTTCTGGGAAATATCACTTTGCAGCATCCCTGGCTCTGCAGTCTGTGCCTATGACATGCTTGACATTGCCAGTGTATTCACTGGGAGATTCAAGGAACAAAAGTCTCCAGACTCCACATGGACACCGGTTCCTGATGAAAGAGTGCCCAAACCCAGGTATGCCTTATGTGTAGTAATATTGTTCTGCTGCTGCGTGCAGAGTCTTTGACAATCTGAATAGCCTTTTAAAGTACAGATATGGATGAAGATACATATAGTGGAAGTGAAATATCAGTTAAATTGCATTTGTGCAGAAGTGAGAATTTTCCCACTAAAACCAGATTTGTGTAATGTAAAGCAAGCCAGATTTGGATGCACTTGGTCAGAATAAAAGCCAGTAGAATAGTGGTACAAGTTACCTGTTGCATACTGGTTCAGTAAAGAGTGTATCTCATAGAAAAGCTGCACTAATTCTGGTCTAACATACAATTTACTTGACACAGAAAATGTATCTGGTTTGGGAGGACAGGAGTAGGAGAAGCAGCATTCCGTTAGAATGGAGACTTGTTTTATCTCATTCCTTCTGAGCTGCTTTTCCAATTTCACTTCTCTCCTGTTTGCATGTAGATCTATTTTTATACTCTCTTCGTATTTCCTACGTGCATCCATTTTGTTAGTTATTATTGACAGCCCTTCGTTAACCTATTTTCACCAGTGGCATTTTGCTCTGAGAATATGATGTAAATAAATAGATGAAATTAACTTAGAGTAGTGCTACCACTTTACTATATGTTTTATATAATCTATGATGTCTTTCATTTTAAAAAAAATCTAAAGCTTTGTTGTGGCAACTAGGCTTCTACATAAGTCCAGATTTGGCCCATCATGTTCGAGATTTGTCAAGTATACTGTCCCTGTGCTGTGCTTATTCTGGGGCTGTCAGTCAGGAGAAGAACCTGCAAGTGCCTGAAAAAGTCTCATCAGTTCTGTGTCTGTTTTCAGTCTGAACCCTAGAAAGGCACCTGCCCGCATTGGTTTTCTTCTCCTTTTTGCAGTGCTTCAATAACTCACTGACTTGATGGTTTTCTTTGTCAGAGCAAGATGGCTTGAGAATTCTAAGGTCTTTTACCTGGAAATGGTAGTCCTGCATAAAATATTGGCAAGGAAGAAGGACAAGGACAAAGAATAATGTTCCTTCTTGTCAGTGGAAAGGGAAAAGAGAAAGTCTGTGAAACAGTACAATGGCATGCTAACAGCTGAAGATGGGATAGTGCTGCTTCTTTTAAGTCAGTAGGAGATAATGTGAACTGAATGAGTGAAATGTTTAATACAGTGCTTGGCCATCAGTCTGCTAAATAAAATAATCATTACTTGTAATTCATGATGAAATTCAGAAGAGAGGCAAAAGGTGACTCTGAAATAGGGTCATTTCTGTTTGGATATCTTAAGATGATGCAGAAACATTAATGCTCTTGTTGATCCTAACATTTCTCAGAGACATGCTGGAAAATTTCAGGGGCCTTGCTTCCCTTTTTTGCTGAGATGAAGAGGAGGGTTTACTCAATTTTATGTTTACTCAACTGAGCCACTCTTGAGATTAAAATAGGGTTAATCCAATCATGTGATTAGGATTTAGGAAGAAATAAGCCTCTAGATTAGATATGGAGAAAGTCTAGGCACTGTGGTGCCAGAAAGCATATGCTGCTCCCTGGAGAATTTCACCTATTGAATCAGTGCCTTTGCAAGGACCTAGTGATGACCTTGATTTATCCTCTATTGTAAATTCTATATGTAGTTACAAAATAATCAGAATATTTTGGACCTGGCAGGCACACAGAACAGTGCAGGACTAAAGGCACTGACAAAGTTAGTCCCTTCCTACCCACATAACATTTAGTTACCTAAGGTTTGAACATTTATCTAAATCTGAGTGGCAGATATGTTCAAGATAGCATTACTCCATTGATGTCAATGGCTCTACCCACTTTAGATCAGATGAAGATTGAACTCTGCAGAGTGTTTACACACGGATGACCCATCTTTGGTCTTTTCATCTCACAGCGGTTCAAAGGCTGAGGTCCAGGAAATTAGATCAAATGAAATTGGAGAAAATAATCCACAAAATCTTAATAATGGGCAAAAGAATTATGAGGCTTACCTGTTGAGGCAGGAAGGTTAAGTTGGCTCGAAGAGGAGGGCAGGTTTTAGGAATGCAGCAACTAGATCTGCATTTAAATTATCCAAAATGACTCAACAGTGTCTCAGTGGAAGTCCTTCATGTGCTCAAACACTTAAGTTCTCTTGTCCAGACCTACTTAAAGGATAAAACCGATGCTCACATGGGTGTTTGCTGGGTTTTGTTCTTCAAGACCTTTTTCTACCAGACAATATTGAAGGCAGCATCCTTCCACCCATTTTATAAAAGCGATTTCGCTCTGTATGCTAAAGACTAATTTTATTTTATGGAAGAACAGTCAGGTAGGCAAGATACAGATCAGAGAACATCTATGCCAGTGAACAGCATCAAGTCAAATACAAACAAACAGTAGCTAGGCTCCATGTGAGTGAATAGACTAAAATCCATGTGTTTCAAACTCCTGCTAAAAAAGTGTGTTTGTGCTTTTAGGTGCATCTTGGAAGTACCTTTGAGTGGCAGTTAGAGCAGGGTCTGGGGTTTCCCTGAGGGTCAGAACACGCCCAACATACTTCTCAATCCTTCATTTAAACGCTTGCAATGCACTCCAGATTTCACTGAGGGTGTCATGACAGTTGTTACAGAAAGGAGATTTACACATGTTTCAAGCAAGTGTTCTCACTTTACGTTCTTGTTTTATTTAGACCAGGTTGTTGTGCTGGTTCTACATCATTAGAAAAATACTCATCCTCTAGTGAGTTCCCAGATGATACTCTGAACTTCATCAAAACACACCCACTGATGGATGAGGCTGTACCTTCCATTGTCAATCGACCCTGGTTCCTGAGAACGATGGTCAGGTAAGTACCACCAATTGGACTCTTCCTCCAGTTGTGGCTGTCAGGTTGTGCTAATGGTCTTGTTTACAATACTCTCAAATGCTGTAGACACCCATGGTATGCTGGGCATGACTCCAGGTAGGAAAGATGGTAGTGCTGAGCAGATGCTGTAGAACTCCCTGAGCAGCTCCCAAGATAGGAAAAACACTTAATCCTTTCCAAGTACTCTGTGGTAAAACTGGATTGTGGAGGAAATGCAGTGCAGGGAAGGTTGACCTCCCTCTTGGCTTATGGGTCAGTGTTTGAGACAGCTCTGTAGAAAACTTCAGGCAAGGATCAACAGATAGCCCAGGGATACGTATACAGGATACAAGCACGCCTGCCAGGATATGTTCACAGGATATGAAGATGTCTGTTCTGTTATATACTGGTATGTATTACTGTTTAGAGAAGTGTACAGTGAAAACTAACCACAAAATCTGTATCCTTTCTATTACAACAGAAAAATAATGAAGAGGAGATTTGAACCAAGACTCATAAATCAGCAAGCCTCAAATACTCCATACTCTCCCTCTGTAATTACGTTCCCATGTCATGCTGTGATCACTAAACTACTTACCTACCATTCAGTTGTAAATGGAGTAATTCGAAAAAATTTGCCCTATTTTCCTCTCTTCCTCTGTACAAGGGTGGAATTTTGTATCAAGACTTCAATACAGAAATGGGGTTCACAAAGCCCTGATGCAATATTACCCAGCTGCATTGCCATGCGATATTGCCATGCTGCATTTTAGTTATCTGTGTCTGGCGAAAGGTGAGAGCAACATGCTCTGCACAGTGCCTTTTTTTGACTTCCAGTACCAGGTAACCAGTGGTATCAAATCACCAGCACTCACTCTCAATAAATTCTGTGATCCCATAGTTAGATACCATTTTGGCAGTACAATCGGTTAGTGGTTGCTACGTGATTATTTTTAGTCAAAGAAAATGAAATTTAGCTTCTCAGCATTGCACTAACACAACTTTTCCTGACAAAAAAAAAATTGAATGGAGATCCATTATAGTTATTCCTCTTCTTAATGTGGTGGAGCTTGAAATTAAAAAATTTAAAACAAAAATCACAATGCTGATTTTCTTTCCCTGCCTGTAGAAGACATCAAGCTGGTACTTTGCTTTTGTTTGGAAGGATAATTCCTAAATTGCCTCAGCCTCTCAACAGTTCTCCAGCCTTCTGCTTGAGGTTTGCTGCTGCAGATATGTTTGCTAACTGACATCTGGACATGCACACAAGCACATGGAAATTCCCTACCATTTGGGCAGCCAAACTGGTGCAGTCTGTGTTGACTTACAGGGTTATTCAACTAGAAAAAGTGCTTAAATATGTTATATGATCTCCCAAAGGCTGTCTCACAGATATTTTAAGTGGAAAAAGTGATAAAATAAGCAGCAGTCTAATCCCTGTGATGCAAGATGCTGTATTGTTATTCCAGATACCGCCTGACCAAAATTGCTGTCGATTCTGCTGCTGGGCCATATAAGAACTACACTGTGGTTTTCTTGGGATCAGAGAAGGGAATCATCCTGAAGTTCTTGGCACGGACAGGAAACAGCGGTTTCCTAAATGACAGCCTTTTCCTGGAGGAGATGAACATCTACAATCCTGAAAAGTGTGTATCTGATTCTTTTTACTCGTGTATGGGTAACTTTTGACACTTCTGATTTCCCGGACAGCAAGTTGTCCCACGAAAAGGGAAGTAGGTAGAGAAGCCAAGTTTTTTTGAGTAGTTTTAAATTGTTTGGAGGGATGTCTGGTTATCAGCCTCTACATTGAAATAAAATATTTTTCACCCAGTATGTACAGACAATAGCCTATCCTATGCAGCAGTTGACAGATAATTGAAAGAAATTCTGCAGAGGAAGATTTTTCTAATCCTATAAAAAGCACGATTCCTCTCCAAATAACTCATCAACCAGCAAGATAATCTCTAAGGGAAATTTCTGGCATTTTAACCTTCCTTAAATATGCCTGAAGGGACACTGAAGTGGGCCATAAGCATGCAGAAATTTCAATTACTTTGAGTGCTGGAGAAGAATAAACTTAAAAACTGAAGGGCTCTTAGAAAGCATGTCTGGTTTGCAGTCTCTCTCCACCTCTCCTTCCCTTGAACCATGCCCTTTAATACTTAGTTGTATGTCTTTTTATTAGTGTTTTTAGTGGCTGTTTATTCTTTCACCTTGTCTTGTTCAGGTTCTGTTTCTGGTCATTGTTTCCTTTGATTGAGGAACCATCAGTTTTTTCATCTGGTTTCCCAGCAGAACTCTTTTGTGACTGTTTCTCACTGTGTCAAATCAGGTGCAGTTACGATGGCATGGAAGACAAGCGTATTGTGGCCATGCAGCTTGACAAACCCAGCAGCGCCCTTTACGTTGCCTTCTCCACCTGTGTCATCAAGGTTCCCCTGGGGCGGTGTGAGCGTCATGGCAAATGCAAAAAGTACGTACTTTGGCCAGCACTTAATCTCTTGTCAGAAGCCTGCGTGCCAGGCATGAGAGCAATCCAAAATGCTTCCTCTGCTTTTTTCTCAAGGGCCTGCATAGCATCCAGAGACCCCTACTGCGGCTGGGTGAAGGAGAGTGGGGCATGCACACAGCTGGTCCTTGGTGCTAAGTGAGTAATGACTCCTGCTGGAAAAGTACGAGGCAGTGGCAGTGGCGCCAGGGGGACTTGGACTGAGCTTTTTGAAATGTGGGGCTCTCGGGGAAGAAAAATGTGTGAAGTGTTTGTTCCTGCCCGGTTTGCATTCTCTGAAATTTCTCACGATTATTTTTTTTTTTTTGGTGTAAACTCTCAGCTGAGTGGTAACTGCTGAAAGAAGAGGAAGAAGAAAATGAAAGAGCTGTGCTAAAGCCCACGTGTTGTTGAAAAGAGGGATGGCTGTGTCTGGACCAGCCCACACTGGAGCCATCACAGCTGATTAAAGAGGCAATAGAATCCAAATCAGATTACTGTAGCAATTTGTCCACTGGAAACAAAACCAGTCCTTCTAATTTACTGTGCATTACTAAGAGGAATCACAGGACACAGAAAAAGCTTGAAGTAGATTCAGAGAAGGGCTGGATTTCCCCTTGCTTAACAGTAGAATTTAATTATTTAATAATAATAGAAACTCTGTGAAGTTTTGTTTAAATACGATTACCTAAGTCTCCTTATAGAGAGCAGATCTGTTTCAAACATCATATTCCTTGGCTACATCTGACACTCTGAAAATACAGCTTAACTCCAGTGTAGCACAAGCATCGCACAACCACAGCAGCCTCACAGCCAATCCAACTTAAGCCTACTTCTGTACTGGATGAATTATCATTCCTTTGTTTATTCCATGGTCTTAATTAGCTGTTTAAATTCCAGTTATTTCGTCCATTGTGGATATTGTAGCTTTATCTGTCTGAATATACTTTATCACAGAAGTGGGAACTGGTCATTTTGTAGAATAACATTAAAGTGCACTTCTGTGCATATAAGGGTTTCTCAGCATTCTTGGAGTACTTGAGACTTCTGCTCTTGGCCAGGACAAGTTTTAGGGGGCTTATACACCTTACCATCAAAAGTGGCTCTTCTGCTTTATGAAAAGTTTCATCTGACCATGAGAAGAAAACTTATTTGAGGGTGACATAGCACTAGAACAGGCTGCCCAGAGAGGTTATGGAGTCTCCTTCACTGGAAGTATTTAAAAACCCACCGGGACTCTTTTGCAAGCTGTTCCAGGGATGCTGGTCTAGCATGGGGTTGGACTAAATGATCTTCTGAGGTCTCTTCCAGCCCCTGAACTGTGATTCTGTGAGACAGAGGCAGTATAACTCGTAGTGGTTCAGTCTGCAGGTGAGCAAGGCATGTCACTCTCTACCAATGCACAGCACTTAGGAAGAAGGTGCAGATCAACTTTCAGATGTCAGTTGAACTTCTGAATTATCCAGCAAGACAACAGGTGCCTTCCTGGAGTAGGTGACAGTTGAGCAGGAGTTTTAAGAACACAGTTCTGGGAATTGTGTGTATGCAGGGATAATTATGCCTCAACAGCAAGATCCTAACTGATGTAGACAAAAGCTTGTACTGGAGGTTTTCCAAGGTTCTTGCACTCCTCTTTTACCATATTTGGAACTTGGAAAAGCAGCTTCACAAAATGTCTGGCACAGGTTAAAAGCCTAAGTTGGGCATGCCAGCTAGGAAAGCCTATACATATTTATCAGTCGAGGCCCTTAGATTCATTGTAATTCACTTTGTGGTCTCTGGACCTTATGACCTGCAACCTGCAATACTTAAATAATTTTGAAAATGCAGATTATGTTGCCCCAGCACAGTACCTAACTCGTAGGTTAGCTTCCTTCTTATGTCAAAGTATTGGTGCTGTATGGACAAGTCAAGGTAGGATCATAATTGCTCCTGACAGTGTCATTTTTTTTATGGTTAACAATTTAAAAAGATATGAATGTTTGCCTTCCTTGACAAAAAGAGACACAGTGGGTTTTCATAGAAGAAGCCGAGGAATCACTTCCTGATGACAAACAATTTGAAGGCCTAAGTTTCCAGTTTGTTTGTGTGTTGTTGTTTTTTTTTTACACTGTACGAAAGATTCAAAGAAATGTCCAGTTTCATGATGTGTCTTTATTTCAGCTGCAGATGCGACAGTTTTTTTTCCGGTAGTCCTGTGACAGTTGTTACTCATGCTGTTATGTTTCTTTCTATTATTTAGGCTGGTGTTTGAGCAGGACGTAGAACATGGCAATACAGATGGCCTGGGGGACTGCCAAAGTAAGCAAAGCTTTTGCCTTCTTTTTACCATGTGTACCAGCATCTTTCTGAATGCCATAAAATCACCATTACCAGTTAGACATTGGACGTTCCTTTATAGCAGTGTAAGCCACAGCAGGGATTGCAACTGAAGTTAAAGATGCAGATGCAGATGAAGTTAAAGATGACAGAAATGAAACTGTTGTTTAGATGTATTTAAATAGCCCAGTTGGTGTGATTTATTCAAACTCTGGACTTCATATAATGAGAAGACTTCTGTTCTAGAGGATATTGATCACAGCAACGAAATAATGAATTGGCTGTTCATTGTCTCTATCAGTCATGGTGGCTGGGTTGTTTATGCAGATGTGAAGAAGGAGCTTGGTTTTTTGGTGTAGACTGTGACTTGAATTGCACTCCTATGCAGATCAGGAAGACAGTGAAATATATCTTCAGCTTTTGTTCTGAATCAGTACGTGGGAGTTGCTGTGCTTGTGAATATTAGTGAATTTTACACATAGGCTGGAAAACGTGGCAATGTTAAGAGTCAAGCACCACTGTTTCTGCCTAAGAAATTTTGATGATAAACCTTACGTACTGACAGCAAGAGCTGGAAGCATAAACATTTATGTTTGGCACTGAAATGCTTACAAGTACTGAACAAAGAACCTGTCCTTGTTCAAGCCTCAGTTACTACTGTCGTAATTGTGCTTGTGGCTTTACAAGGATTTCCGCCACTACATGCCTTTGTCTCAGCTACACCTCCCTCTGCCTGTCCCCTAAGACAGGGTCACTTACACTGTCTCTAAGTTTTTTGAAGGAGGTATACACACAATCCTTCTTGTCCTTCCTGTGAAACAGTATAGCACCAAAACTAGGTCATTTCCCAGCTGGTACAACTTAGACCTTTTCAACTATCAATTTATTTCTGCTCTTCTTGGGCAAATAGGTTAGACAGCAGTGGAGTCCATCGGACATCAGCTGCACATGAAAGGGGAAGAAGTGATTTAGAAAGGGCAAGTTGTGCTCATGGAGAAAGATCCCTGTGCAGCTAGCAAAGAGCAAATACCCTGCTTAAATAGCTCTTTAGCTCTAAATGGTACACCGAACCTTGACATTGCACAAGGGTGGATGTTCATCTGGCTGGTTTTACTACTTCATGAGGTCTTGGATCATGTGAGTTTTGTCCTCATCAACTCATGATACTGGCTGCATCATTTATGGTGCCTTACACTGGAACGGGACTTGACCTTGCCAAAAAAAAGAAAAAGAAAAAAAAAAAGCATGCCAGGGAGAAAGCTGGGCTTCCTGTTTGGTGTTACTTGTGTGGGTCCAGCCATGAATGCGTTTAAAGTCAGGTGTTGTTTTCAGGCATTTCTGAATACTCATTTTGCACAGGTTCTTGGTGTAATAATCACATGCATACAGATATCAGCTGAAGCATAAAAGATTGCTAGCAGTAAAGTACTAAAAAGGAAAAAAGTGAAAGAGAAATAATGACTTTTTTTCCCTGTTATTTGTCTTTCAGATTCCTTCGTAGCCCTGAATGGTAAGAAAGTTCATAGTTTTTTTATTTACTGACAGCAAATCCATTTTGGAGGAATTACTTTTTACTTAACTTTTAAGTATTTTCATATTTTTTGTCTTACTTAATGTTTTGTTTTGTTTTTTTTCCCAATTTATTTTGTTCATAGACATTTCAACTGCTTCACCTGATCATGAAATGTCTTACAACACAGTGTATGGTCAGTTTATGGGTGTTTTTTAAGAAGTCTCCCTGGAACCTTGTGTTAACCAGTAGTTCCTCTAGTCAAAGAGCCAATAACCTTTTCTTATTTGTTTTGTCTTCCATCTGAGGGCCTAATTCACTAATCACAAGTGAAAATAAGTAATGCCTCTTCATTTGCATTCCCTCTTTTCTAGTCCTCTCTCAAAACTGCTTAAGATGGTTTATTTTACTGGCACTCTAGCAGGCATGATTAAGAGCTTGCTTCATCTGAATACACAGACAAAGAAAGACTTGGATACAGTGATGCATATTATCTGTTCCCTGGGAAAAACAAGATAGCTCACATCCCACTCATGAGGTATTCAGGCTGGTATCACGACTGCTCCAGCAGCTAGTCAACGATAGCTTTGGGAAAGGATCAGAACTGTCCCTGGGCGATAGAGAGACCTCTCTTAAGAAAAATTAATCATTACCCATGTCAGTTGAGATTGGGTTACACCCTGAGTTAAGAAAGTTTCGGTCACTTCTGCAGTGAATCATTTATGTTATCCGTTCTTGCAGTATCACAATACTCCATGGTGCCTGGTCTGTAAAAAATGGAATTTGCACAACAAATTAGGTGATCAAAGCTGAAAAGAAGCATTTCTGCCAGCTTAGGGTAGCAGTTTCCCTCCAGGCAGCTGTTAATCTGCAGTTGCAGTTCTTTGCACCACTTTGTTCTTTGTTTGAAAGTGGATTACATTGGCACTGGGAGTGCAAAGTGTCTTCTGGAGGAATTACTGAAGAGTAAATGATGAAATCAAATTCAAACCTAGATTCATCTTGCAATAGCTTCTCCTTAACAATGACAAGTGCTCACAAGGATGTGTGATGTTGTTCGCAATGAAGTCAATGGTGAATTTCCACGTGGGATGAGAACTTACTTGTGACATTACTTCCAGGCTGTTCAAGACTAAATGTTCATTAGAGCTGGGGCAAAATAACTATATGTTTAGAACATAAATAGAGGTAGACTAGTTTGAAATTGTGATGATGCACATTAGATCGATCCCTTCACCTCATGCATGCAAAATATGTAGGTACAAACAGAACCAATGATAACTCAGTGCAGCAGAATGTAAATAACTGGAGGTACACCAGTACTGTTCAGCATTTAAAATAAAGAAATAAATAAAATTTCCCATGTTGTTTTTAGTCAGGAAATAGAAAATGTGCAAGTGAAGCTTGTTTGCAAGTATGATAATGAAAACCAATTAGGGAAATATACAAAATCAAAGGCAAGCTGAGACTTCATAATGCGTGAAAGACTGATTGTTTCGTCTGCACATACAGCTTGCTGTTGAAATTGGTATATAACCAAGGCACAGAGCAGTAATTAAAGAACAAGTAGTAATAATAAAATCCATACTGCTGAATCTAAAGGAAAAGAAAATGACCTTGAGCCCATTGTTAATATGCCAGAAGTGTCTTAGCATTTTTGCTACTATGCTTGAAGGCTGCACAGTTATAGCTGTAGGCAGCAAACTTGTATCCCATCAGCTACCATATCAGTACAGACTTCATCCAAAGTTGATATTTTGGTTTGACTGAGAAAGCAGGAAAAAAATGGTTCAAATGAGTGACAAAGTGAAAAAAAGCTGCAGTCCTAGGTAACATGGGTTACAAAAGAAGTCCAGTCTACTGTCCTTACATGAATGAATCCAGCTGATAAGATAGGATCCCACTGCCAAATGTGAGTTGAAAATGATGACCCAACATGAACCTTGATTCCCATTCGTGGCATCTTTCGCAGATTTTTTCAGTGACTCTTCACAGGTAGATCCTGATCCACAGTCAGTAAGCGATACAGCTCTTCCCATTGTGGGTCCAGTTGAAATACTGCTATTTCTGCAGTCAGTCTTTCTTTTCACTTATGAGGACAAAATACTGAAAGAGCTTGTCACTTCTGTTGATCTTCCACATGAGGAGCGTAAAGAAGTCCAGCACTAGACAGTCAACCAGTCTAGGTAGACATGCTCACGTTTGCTAAATATTACATCTGCTCTGAGTGATATTTTGTTTTCTTGAGGAAACTAAAATTTTATAAATGGTGCCTTTTACTGTTAAATATGTAACTAAATGGTATTTCAGATTAAACCTCAGAACTGCGATATGTCAGGATGCCAATCAAGCGAATGCTTAGAGTGCTTCTGCTGGGTTAAATATATCCAAAGGCATCTGAAGCTCCAGGTGCAAAAAAGTCTTACAGCTTGATTACCTCTTTCAGCTGATTTACACCACCACAAATCATCACGCTTTGGTGGACTTACTGCCTATCTGTAGCAGTGTAACTGAAGGGAGAATCAAGCCCTTTATTGCTGTATTCCTGACATTAGCCTCTTCCTGAATTTGGCAGGTGGGATCCTTTTTCTAGGGCAGTCTCCCATGGTCGGTTGTAAACAAGTAAGAAACTACAAAGCCCGCTCAGGTGGCTGTTCAATTATATCTTTTTTGACACTCAAGAAGAAGATAGCAGGCTGAAGATATGCTGCAGAAGGTCAGAGAAGAATGGTGAAAGAGACGCATGTTTAAACAAAGAGATTAGCCTAGATTCTTCCATAAAATTGTAAGCAGCTTCAATTATCGTTGGAAACATTCAGTTCTTAGTGAATTGGGCCCTTATCTTACCCCCTAGCCATATCCCTTATTCTCTTTGTAGTATTGATTTAGCCTTTCCTACTAATTGTCTAATTAGGTTGCTATAGTTGTTAATAGAATAGTGTGCAGACGTCTTAACCTCTGAGAACCTAATGACTTGTGCATATTAGAGCAACCATCAAATGCGTATTGAATCCCTGTCTTTGTTTTAAAGCTGAAAAAATCTCTTTCTGTTTTACAAGTGCACTTCCAATTGAGCTGTAGTTATAAAAGCACAGCCCTGTTGAATCATTACCCATGCCTGTAGATCTTAGGAGCTTTTATGCTGGTTCTATGGTTTTATGCTTGGTTACAGCACTCCAAATGGAGAGTTTTTGCAAACAGTGGAAGCAACCTAAAACAGATCTTTTTTGAAGTGTGTCTATTTTGAGTTTTGAATATTTCCTCTGAACAAAGCGGTTTGAAAAGGACCATCTCTGCAGTTTTCAGATGGATTGTTTTAAAACAAAGGCGGGATTGTGGTTTTATATATAAGAAACTCTAGCTAATACTAACATAGAGGTACCAGCCATAGAGATGCTGGCTATAGAGGGAAAGACTCTTAAAACTGTAGCAAAACCAGTTTACACAGTCAGAGTGGTACAAATGGTGCGATGGGAAAAAGGAAAACAAGATCCTCTCAGTGTTGCAAACTATACAGTACACTGTAAAGGCTTAATAGTGACTGAATGTGAAAGGGCTAGGAGTACACTGCCTGCCACTCCAGTCTTTTCTCTGTTTATGAGAGAAACTTAACTACCTAATACATCTGTGGTGCCGCTCGGTTCAAAGGTGAAATTCACCCAGTGGGACTGACTGCTTACGAGACTCAGTGATACTGCTTACGGTATCCAGCATGGTAGCACTGCCCAGTAGTAAACGCTTCCAGAACGCAGATATTGCTCCGGTAAGGAAAGTTGTTAAGCTTAATCTGCTCCTTCCCTGCTTCTACCAAATGGAAGAAAGTTTATCTTGATTTCACGTGGAGGATTGTTTCTCAGTGTGTACTATACTTGCACATTAGTAACAGAGCAAAGAGACTGATTTTCTCCGCTTGTGTGAAACCCTTCACTACCTAACTACCATCTGGCACACATTAGTGTCTTCACAAAGCTTTAGCTTTCCATTACTAAGAAATTCTCCATGTATTTGCAGCATATGGTTGAGGATTTTTTTTTTTTTGAAAATGTGTCCCTTGGGCATGTATTTCCTCTAGATTGCTGTATTAAGAAATGTTTTTCTTTAAACATATTTACAGCTTTTTCTTAAAATTGACCCTCAAACACATCTAAAATAGGCATAAAAATGCATATCAAAGACAGGTATTAAAACATGATTGCTACTTGGCAAGATTTTCTTCTACCTCTATATCCAGCTCTGATTAATTGCTTTCTCATGTTGAGTGCAGTGTTATTTGTAGGCTGATATACTGTACACATTATTGTGGTCATTTAATGGGGTATTATTTTGGAGATGTGACTTAGTCCTTAGGAAAAAGAAGACAAGGAAATCTCATAGCCGTTTTCTGGCCTGTTCTCTGTCCCATTGTTCTTCTTCTTTCTTGGGAATGAGCACAGGAACTGACAAGCGTGAAATGGTGTAGAAGTGAAAGCTTTCACGCTCCAGCATTTCCTTGCTTCAGAAGGGCAAGTGTTTTCAGCCCATGGGGCCTCTACCTGTCTTCTTGGAAACAGGCAGCCCTGCAGACCTTCGGTGATGCAAGCATAAAGTTTGGATCACGGTCTGTCATCCATCTAGCTGGTTTATCAGTGTTTCCAGCTATGCTGTGGCTTATAGGAACCTTTAAAAGTGGATAATATTTGGGTTCTCTTTCCTATTTAAGCAAAATTAAAGCTCAGTTTTCAACAAAATGCAGCCTCTGATTTGCTGTTAAAGAAAGACGGCTAGAGAGAACACACTTCCTACCACAAGAGATAGAAAGTAGAACAGTTCCCTTGTCAACATAAGCCTTCAGACTGAGGTCCAATGCCCAATTAATCATGTTTATGATTTGCTATGGTATCTGAAGGTAGACTCAATGGTGAGAATACTGAATCGGCCAACTTTCGCTGCAAAGCATAATAGTTGCAGGAGTTTGTTCTGTCCATGTCCTGTTTGAAGTGTGTAGCAATTCAAAAGTGCTCCTCAAAATTATGCAGAGGAGCTACAGGTATTTTCTTGCCTTTCAAAATCATTAGTATTCACCAGGACATCTTTTAAATCACAGCAGCATCCTAGCAGATGCCACAGATTTTTTTGTTGATTTCATCAACATTTTAGCCTCACAAAGCTGTTAAAAGGTCTAGATAAAGTGAAGTGCATGCTTGCATCAAAACTTGGACACACTGGTGTCCAAGATTTAGGTTTCTGATGGCTAGAAGAGAATT
Organism: Centrocercus urophasianus; assembly: GCF_019232065.1. Classification (NCBI taxonomy): domain Eukaryota; kingdom Metazoa; phylum Chordata; class Aves; order Galliformes; family Phasianidae; genus Centrocercus; species Centrocercus urophasianus. The sequence continues at coordinate 8,673,571 of NW_024884878.1, forward strand.
GGGAACCTTAGATTCATTAGCTCTCTGTGCACATGGCTCTGAGAGCATGAGCTGAAGCACCGATGGAAAATCCACCTAAAGCAGCCTTTTCAAGGTACAGCATCGTGAAGCTTTATGTGTGTCCAGTGATGATTTAAAAATGACAAGCACAATTTCCTCTCTTCAAGCTCTGTAAACTCAGCTCCAAATTTGGGCTCCTTGTGTACTTCTGCCCCAAACTCAAATGCTTTTTCTGAGAACTGTAATATTTGGTGAAGGAGAGGGGAAGAGTCCTTGCTAGAACAGTCAGTAGTCTGGCGACTGGCCTCCTCCCCATGGAGAGGACTGAAATCTAATTTAGGTTGCTAGGCTATTACAAAGGAGGCAGGAGAATGGAGGACTACGCTTTGTCTGTCCAGTGTAATCTAAAAAGATATTATCTGCCTTTTTGTCTGAATGATCTGATTCTACTCTTTCAGGAAAGCAGGTAAGGGAATATTGAGTTATTCCATATCAAGGACAGAAGCAGTTTGAGTCCTGTTGAAGATAAGACATTTTGGTGCACGTAGTGAAAGGGAACTCTCAGAAGCAAGTGATTTTAAAGTCAAAATGTGGTGTGGAGGGAGTTTCAATGCCCTCTTTCCCAGGAGCCAAGGAGCAAACAAGCCACTGAGACATCTTGGTTAGAGCCAGCATTCAGAGACCATAAACTTCAAGCACGTTGCATTTTGGGTGCTGACCTACTTCTTGGGATCAAGTTTACAAAGATGCAAATATATTTATGCCCCAGCCAAACCAGTGTTAATGCTGTTTGGTGCCTACAGCAGCTTGTGTCCTATTTGTGTGCTGTTTGTTAGGATCTATTCAAACAGTGAGGAATTTCTCAGCCATTTTCAGCCATAACAATGTCTAGAGCAGATGTAAAACTCATCATCGCTGGACTGTAATCCTCTCTTCTGGTCTAGAGGTGTGTGCTGACCTCCAGCAGCCTACGTGACAAATGCAAAGCAGATCACATCCTAAATTTTCTTCAGAATGAGCATGCAGGCATTCAAAGGGGCTTACAGCAAGCGAGCAATGCCATGCCTCTGTCCTAACAGGTCTACCAGCCAAGTGAGATGTGGAGACCGTAGTAGTTATGGGTTCTTTGCCAGTTTTATATAGTAAGCTCTTTTCTTCATTGTTAATTTGAGAAATAATGTGCAGCTTCATGCTAGCAGTCCTTACCTCTTTTACAACGCCAGCTCAGACGATACCAGTGGCGATGGTGCAAGTGGGCATGAACCCAGCACATCTTCCAGCCCCGCCCTGAGTCTGATGCCCCAGCACCAGTGTGCTACTTCTGGGCAGCCTCTTGTTCCCTTAGCGAACATCTATGTTGCAGCTTTTCTGGCATACCTCTCTGGTTTGGGCCATGCTTGAAGTTGTTCCATTTTAATGCTTAAGTTGTCTCTGAAGCTGCTTTTCAACCTAAGCCACTACCAGCCAGTGTGAACTGGCACTCTGGCATTGTACAAGCTCATGTGCAGAATCCAGCCAAAGGATGTCTGACTAAAGCAAAGCATCCTCATGATGCTCTGCATACCTTTAACACTGCTGGGCAAAAAAACAACCACGAACTAAGCTGCAGCCAACTGAATATGCACAGTCATTGACATTATCAGACTGGCCACTGGGGAAGGTCCAAATTCTGTGCTTCCTTGGGCAGTGCTTTGCAAGGACTTTGAAGCCTTGCTCAGCCTAAGAGGTTCACACATGAGGAAGATCAAAGTTTGTGCTCCTGAGCATAAGGTGGAGTGGTAAGTGACTAATTGAGCCTTGTCTTCCCTACCTGTATTTATAATGTAACAGGACATTCCAGTTCACTAGTTCCAAGCACCACCTCTTCCGACTCTTGGGCTCGACAGGGTTATGATGCTAGGGGACGCATGCTGGATTGGAAGGATCCGCTTGGTTCATCCGAAAATACAGATCCATATGTGGCAGTTTCATCCCATAATCATCAAGACAAGAAGGGTAAGGCCTTAGAAATGACTTCCTGTGGTGAGGAGGGAGGGGGGGAGGACTGAAGTGTAAGTGCTTCCAGCTGGCTCTGAGCAACATGTAATAAAACTCCTGTGCTATAATTAAAAGCTTATCGTAAAGTCTGAAACTAAACAGCCAATCTCAAACTCAGTCCTAGATAATTCACTCCCTGAGGAAACCACACAAAACAAATAGAAATGTGTGTCTTTGCTGTGTGTATTGTGCCAGTGCATGGGAAACAATGGGGACTTAGCTCTCTTTAAACTTGATCTTCCTCACTGTCTGTCAAAGGGAGATGCACAGCTTGCCATTGTTCCTAAGGGTGTATTTTCATACTGTCTTTTTTCCTGAATTCCTGGGGAAGCACAGCAGGCCTCAGCTTAATTTCACATTATTTCCATCTCTCTTTGGCCATCAGAGGTACTGAAGCTCTGAGGTCTGTGCCTGTTTAACTGGTGGAGTTTTGCTGACACTGGTCCTAGCCACTGGACCCATAGTCCCACCGTCTTCAGTGGGAGCTGAGCATGAAATGAAACACCTTTGAGATCATCATTAGTGATTTTCAAAAGATACTTGGGTGGTTGCTGGTGAAGAGCATTTCTCTGTTGTGTTTTTAAAGCCCAAAATGGTGCTTTGCTTTAGGTTTATTATTCCATGTTCAGCCCTGTGCTGAAGCACCATTGTGCCTGAGACAAGGGCCAGCCCTGTTGTTTGGCCTCTAATCCCACTTTGCTGTGCATATAAAGTATTAAGCAGAGAGTTGCTTCAGCTTGCCACTTGAACCTGCTTAGTGAAAGAGAAGCTTTTCTTCTGAGTGAGCATGGTGGTGCCTCGTAATTCCGTCATGGCCCTCCAAAGTTCTTCCCACTGCTTCCCATTCCTATCTGAATGAGGTTAAAATGGTGCCTTTGTAAATAGGGGGCCTAGGTTCAAATATCTCCTCTACCTAGAGAGATTTGAGTCTTTGTTATTCTTCTCCAGGGTGTTCTTAGATCTCTTCTTTCAATTTCTTCTCTGCCCAAGATGTTTCACTCTGTATGCACTAATTAAGTACTCAGTGGACCAGGAGGAGGATGGGTATAAGCAAAACTCACTTGCTGTGTGGTTAGGGCACTCACCGGGAGCAGAAGCACACATGAGCTTCAGGCCTTTCTACTATGAATACTTTATAAAAAACACTTAAAATATTAATTGAAATGTGGATTCCAGTCTCTATTGTTCATGCATTTTACATGAAAAACTCATTAGATGAAAGCATCAGCTGTTCCTGGAGAGGCTACTGGCATGCCAGACCTACTGCTTTGAATTGTCAGCCCAAACTAGTAGGTTACTAAATCATATTCCTTCCCTCTGTCTAACCCACTGAGTCCTGAGTTCTCTGCGTCACTGCAGAAACTTCCAACAGGGAGTAATGAGCACGTTAACATTGGAAAACAGTTCAGTTTTCAGCACAGCTGCAGGAACAGCTGACGGTGGTCTGGACTGTGATCTCTGAGCCTGGTGTTCACTGCAGCCCCAGACACACAGCGTCTCCAACAGTCCTGGGATGTCCTGGATTTCTCATGGAACTCCTCACGGAGCTTTTGCAGCTCCTGGCCACAGGGGCATTGTGCATCACCTGGCTGACCCAGCAGAGACAAAGCCTGTAGCAGTTTTCCAACCGAGGAGACTGGAAATTAAGCAGAAGATGCAGTAAATTTTCCTGGGATGCCATGGTGATCGTTAATCTAGTAGCCGTGGTGTTTAGGCTTGATGGCAGGAAATGGAACACAAAGATCTCAATTCCCTCAAGCAGAAGATATGAACTTGTGTCCCACCTTCCAGCAATTCACTTTTCCTGCAAAAAAAGAGACAAACTGCCATTTACTTCTTTTCTTTCCGCTCAGTTTTATAAAATCTATTCCCAGATATTTTTTTTTTCTAAGCTTGATTCTATAGACATTCTGGGAGATTAAGTGCAAATCTAAAGAAAAAACAATGTGAATTTTTGAACAATCAGGCTTACCTGTAAGGTAAGCACAGAGCTCCTCTGCACCCTGCAGAGACTGCAGAGCCTCTGTGAAAATAATGGAGCTTCCTTTGCTACAACTCAAAACCATAATATGAAGGAGGAGCATCTGTGGGTGTTGAAGATAAAAAGTCAGATTCCAAACTCTCAAACTTAAGTTCAGTCTGCGAGACTGTCCTCATTTCTTTGAATCTGAACCCTATTCCTCTGCCCTGGCTCTTCAGCTGCAGAAAGGCAGTTTAGAAAAAGTTATTTCTGGGTGTTGGATATGTAGAAGAGGGAAAGCAGATAAACTTTCTTTAGAGATGGCAACGTGATTTACCTCCCTCTCCATTCTGTCTGAGCAGTAAATCAGTGATAATGCTGACAATCAAAGAAATAAAGTTCTTTTTTTTTTCCTTTTTCTTCCAGTCTCAGTAACACCTGGTATTCAAACTGCTTGAAGTGAGAGGATATTTCTTAGAAAATAGTGTTCTGTCTTTGAAAGTAAGTGGTGGTTTTCTTCTCCTGCCTGAGATGTCATTAGGCAGACTTGGTGAGGAAGGGAGGAAAAGATCCTTGCACCCAGCCCTTCTGCTGGTGTCAGTCAGGGGTTGTAGGTCAGAATCCAGCAATAGTGAAAGGCACGGCCCCTTACATACCCAAAAGAACACAGAAAAGTGTATGCATTTTAATGCCACTATTTGTTATGTGTGGATTTTTACTTTTCAAATCTTATGCAAAACACTGCTTAGTAGCTGGACAGCTGTCTTTTAAAAGCATCTTGTATGCCAGCAGCAGCTTTCAGAGGAGCATGCATTGAAAATATTAATAAAAGTACATCTGTTGAGTTTGAGTAATACTTGCTTCAATTCTCTGACTGGTGAGATGGCTGAAATTCAGTAGCTCCCTCCTCAGGGACTGATGGTTACCAAAGTGCTCTATTAGCACGTGACAAGGTCCTTTAAATATCATGCATTCTTCAGTGCCTAATTATTAATATTGACAAAGCTGGAAGCAGTCTACACGCAATCAAAACAATGGCGGCAGAGGTGACCGCATGGTTGTTTGCCATTACCATCTACTTGTGTGTTGTCACTCCTTGCCTTGCCGAGCCAAAGCTGGACGGCTCTAAAATTACTATTGATTAGTTGTTTTAAAAGGGCAAAGGAAAGAGTTCTTGCACAAAATTAAATCAGAAAATGTTAAGCTTGCTATTCTTTTATCAAGGTTTTGTTTTCGCTTTTTCTGTGTTTTATTTTTGCACATTCACAGAAAAAAAAAAAAAAACATTTCTTTTTCTTTTTAACATTTTCTCTTCATTTTGCAAAGTGCTTTGTGGTGTTCTTCATTGGTTTGTCTAATCCTTCAGACACTGTTTACTTTTTCTTTTCCCATACATATAATTGTTACCAATTGTACTAATAGTACAAAATACACTTGCTGCTTTTTCTGACTGCAACACGGGTGCTTTGATGATGTCACATCCATCCATATGCTTCACTTTTAATTCAGTGCAGGCATCTTGGGGAATATCTGTGGGGGTGTAAAGAGGGGGGTTCTTTAAAAGGGTTGACTCATGGGAATGTGACATTTGTGTGCCACAGTTTTAGTAGCTAAATATACTCTGGGATTGTTGTTTCTGAGCTACCTCACATTTCTTGCTAAGATGGAAATGTGTAGTGCAACCCGTAGAGTGGGAATTATGCATTGCTATCCCACTGGCATTTTCATTGTTGCCATTAAGAAATCTGCTTTTCTCATTGCAAACAAATGGAAAAAAAAAGACAGTTCTGATTGGGCAGATCGCACCCTCTTTCCTTTTCTCCATCTCCTCCACAGAAAAAAAAAAAGAAAAAAAACCCACAGCAAAACAAAACAACCTATGTTCTAGAGTATGTTTATGTTTTGTTTCCTTTCTTGCTGTGTTTTACCCTTGATTTAATTGCTTTGGTCTTGATTTAATTGTGTGTTTCTCACCTTTGTCGATAGAGTTTTCCTAACCTCGCAGTCTAACCTTCCCTTCTGCTGCCATTGTACTGAGCCTCCCTCCCACCCTTGGCAGTCATGAAGCTCCTCCTGCGAAGAGCTCCAAGGCTTTACCTGTACACCCAGTAGTGCCCCAGTAGCTGTGTCTGTAGTCATTCTACTAACCATAGGGGACCTAGGTACATCATACCTATTCCACTGATGGAGAGGCCTGTGTGAAGAATACAAAGTGATTTTCTCATCACCTTGCTGGCCCTTCTCTGCTGTCTCCTATCCCTTTTGCCTCCCTTTAGGAATGCTTCATGCTTTTCCAGTACCAGATTTGCTAGCACAAATATAGCCAACTGTTCAGTTTTCTCATTCATTCCTCAAATGTACAGAGCCTGCATTTATTGACAGTGTTCATAACTTGGCTTTAGATTATGATTTCTTTATACTGTTTATTTTCTGCAGCATTCAGGTGGACATGGTTTGCCTGGGCACTGACCGATAGAAGCATAGCATTATTTTTAGCAGCCTAGCATTATTTTTAGGAGCCTTAATGCTTGTATTCTCATTTGTGTCAGTGCTCATTATGAGACAGTATCTCCTTTTCATAACAAAACCAAACATTTTTCAGTACTAGCATGCCAATGGTAAAAAACTGATTAGAAGCAGGATGTGATGCACATAGCTTATACTGTTAATAGCTGCTGTTTGGATGTCCAGAATGCTCCTGTAGATATGGTATCTGTTAGTGTCTGTTATTTCACATGAAACAGTTAATAATTGCAGCCCTCAGGAGGTACAGAGTTCAGTATCTTTAGCACTAGTCAATAATTTGGAGAGGGATGTATAATTGGGAAGCCCACGGGCTGATCCTTCCAAAAACTGCCTCCAGATGATGTTTTTTGTTGTACACAAGTGGCAGCGTTACTAATTTTTACTGAGTTTATCACTACTTGAAAGATTTACTAAGTGCTGACAGTGCTATCTGGAGAGTCTGCAAATGTTAGGACAGACTCTGCTCCAGGGAGACAGAATTGTATGAAATTTCAGGTACGGTTACAACAATAAGTGCAAAGTGCTGATTTAACAAGTTCCTTTCATCATGAAATGAGAGGGAAAATTCTATAGCAGAGCAAAGCTTTGGACTCTTTTTGCATAAGTTCATCTGCCAGTGTCGATCGTGGAAAGGCCAAGTTTTGCACCAGGAACTTCATTTGCAGAGGTTTTCTTTTGCACAGAATGTTACTGTGTGCTGATACGCACAAGAATCTAAAAGGTTCAAAACATGTCTTATCAGAGGAGGGAGGCAGAGCTCATTGTTACCTTGCCAGCAGTTTGTATTAATTCAGAAGACGGTTTAAAGCAGCAAAGCATTTGCCATGACTATATTCTGAGTCTGTGTTTGCAGGTCTGAGGGGGAGGGTTAGAATTTTCCAGGTGAAGCAAATGCTGTGTCTGTGGTTTGTCTGTGTTGCAGTTACACCAAGGTCAGAAGGAAATGGTCACTTTTAAAAAAGGGTTAGGCTGATCCGAGAAGGAAATGCACCATAGTCAGCTCTGCCCAGATGAGGATCAGGAAGCCCTGTCTACACAAAACATATGGAGGAAGCTATACAAATGCTGCTATTCTTTCTCCTGTCTCAAACCATTGTCCCCACAAACATAAAACAGATTGCAAGTACTCTGCCACTCACTAACACTTTCAAGTACTGAGGAAGCAATGAAGATAAAATCAGATCTGATTCTTCACTTTCTGTACATTCAAGTTTCCTCTACGCAGTCTGATGAGTGTTACAAGAAAGGGAGTAGCAAATCTGCCCTGTCTGATCCATTAGTATTTGGCTGAGATTGGAAGTGAGGGCTTTGCTTACTTGAAGCTGCCATGCTGTGCAAAGGGATTGCATGTACAGAAGACTTAAATGGACTTAGTCCATTTTTACACATTCACATCTAGATTAAAACCTAATTATTTTGCCCTTGGGATTTAAAAAGTGGCAGATTGGATGAGCATATACTAAACAAAGCCATATAGGTTTGATTTTTTAAATTTTTTTAGGTGATTATCATCAGCTTACTGTAAACATACCTGATTCTACAGGACACCTGATTCATGTTTGTCACATATTCTAGCTGCCTAGGTGAAATGCTAAAATATATATTAATTAAAAAAAAAAAAAAAAGCATATTTTTCTAGAATGGCTATAATAAGCAACTTGTCCAGAATCTGTTTGTCACAGAGACTAATCACAGCATACTTCTGCTGTAGGATGCCACTTTAGCTCCTTACCAGATCATTAACAGATAACTACTGTTAACAGTCAAATGAAACCAGATTTCTCAGCAGAATTTTTAGTGGTCACATATCTGTATCACAAGACCAAGCTAATATTGCTTGTAGATAATAAGCCAGAAGGTTGATAACCTCACCATGCTGGAATTACACGTACCCTGTGACATAAACAAGAGGGCTGTGCAGTCTGGGTTAAGGGAATGCACCAGACCTGTCCAGAGCAGTGACACTGATCCTTCATCTATTCCATTGTGCATGCATGTCTCTGTCAGTTCCAGAGCCAGAGGCAGCTAATCATCTCAGGTTGCATCCCCAGGTTCAAACACGGGCAGGAGAAAAAACAGCACTAATTAATAAAATGGGAACTATATGTATAATCATTGAAAAGTAATGCTGGAAGAAACATTTCTGAGAACAGAAACAGAAACTTTCTTCAAACCTGTTTCCTTCATAGTTTGTAAGTTTTAAGGAGAACAAGAGCAGCGAAGTAGGGAGTAGACTAAGCATGAGGGAAAAAAGGACAGTAACTAAGTCCATTAGCATGGCCATATCCGTAAGGCCAATTTAACTTAAAAAGGGGGGTTGTAATAGAATGCACTGCAGTGCTTTAGTGTGCCTTCTCAGTTGATAGTCTTCCTGTCAAATCTTACATAGAAAAAAGCTTCAGTTCTTTGAGTCAGGTTTTCTGTAGGACAGAATGTACAAGGACAGGAGCACTGTAAAGTGTATTCCAGCACACAGTGTCTAAGGAAATGATGACACCTCATCACTGTGCCTAAGTTTTTCAGAAATCAAAACGTTTCAATGTTTCATTGAGAGTTTGGGTTTCAGATTTAACTTGCAGAAGTGTAAACACAGGCAGCAGGATTTAAACTGAGAGACAAGAGTTATGTAATTTATTTAGTAGCAAAAAGAATGCCAACAACAAGAAGACATTATTGATAATAGGAGAAAAATGCAAATGTGAAACTCCTTTATGAAAACTACCAACAGTTCTTTTCGTTGTAAATGCATCTCCATACTACTGAATCCTCCGAATAAAAGAAGGGCAAAGTTTAAAACAGAGCCCATCAAATGTCAAACGTGGCTGTAGGAAACAGCAGGTATCCTTGACCTGCAATTGTCCACCTGCATAGATTTCAAGTCAGGCTATCCATTTACAGGCTGCAACGAACAGTGGAAGCCTGTCTTGCTAAAACAGGGAAAAGCTGCCCCAGAACCTTGATCTACTTTTTCAATAAAAGAGGCCATGTCTAATTTGTCAAGACAGCTGCGCAGAGTTCGGGGCAGTGGAGCTATTGTGTGATAGACAACATTCCCAGCTGCGTTCATCCACAGCCACCCGGTGAGGACAGCTTGGAGGAGGAACACAGACTGCCTGATGCTTTTGTTTGACTCTTGTAGCACTGACATATTTATCAAGGGCTGGGAATTCATTCCAGGCTATGCTCGCCCTACAGGGCCTCTACTCTGTCTGGAAGCAGCAAGGAATAATTGATGGACAGGATGCTAAATAACACCGCATTCCATTTTGGGGACATAAATGTTGAGTGCAGGGAGGTGCCGGGCAATGCAAACATGCTGAATGGGCAGGAAAGAACTTGGCCTTAAAGCAGCAGATTTCTGAAGGAGCTTTGAAATGTTGGAGGGATTTAACAGCAGAAAATCTTGCAGTCGAAAGGAGCCTTAAAGTGCCTTTTGGTGTTAAATTAATGCCAATGTATAATTAAAATGTCAATATGCTCTTAAAGATATTTGAATAATTCATCTTTTCTTACATAGGATGTACATAACTTCAATAATTGTATTAATTAGTAGTAAGATGTCCTGTGGTAATTTTTCAACAACCTGAGCACTGACAGTCCTGGTTCAGAGCACTTGCAAGATAATCTGTGGACTATAAGCTGTTTATTAATTACATGCTTCTGTAACAGAGCACCACATAATTTCTTCTCATGTAGATAACCTCTCAGTGAACAGGCTTGGTATCCCTTTCTGTCTGTAGGATCCTGACTGGTTCTCTTCTTTTTTCACTTAGTGTTCTAAGTGTAAAAAAAGCAAGCTTATTAGCTTATATTTTTTTCCATCGGAATAGGATGGTGCTTACTGATTAGTAGCATGCTGTTAATTAAAAAAGCCTGGAGAGGGCATAATGTAGACTTTGCTGGGTTAATTTTACTTAACATTCAATATAGATAACAAATGCCATCATATTTGGAAAGCTGTCTTTTCTATGAATATCTCTAGTTGAGCCAGGTGTCCAGACAAGTGTTACTTTGAGCTATCTAATAGTGAGACAACATAGCCTTTGGTCTTCAGTTACTTTGCTGTGACTTTTGCTTGGTTTCATTCGTGTTCCAAGATTTTCTGTGCTGGTATCTCAGAAAGAGAGGGAAAATGTGTTCTTATGAAGGAAGAAAGAGTCTTACGGGCATTTTACTGAGAAGTCTTGAAGCAGATAGAGTAAATTTACTGCTGTATCAAAAACGTGTGTTCTGACAGCCCTGTGAGAAAAAAAAAAAAACCTTCACCAACCAAATTCTAAGCTATTAAAAAATCTCGGTTTGCTCATATCCAGAAGAGACTTGTCACAGTTTGGCTGCTAAATATGCAGATAACTCCATGTACACTGAGTATTGGTGCTGCACTTGATAAGCAGTTTAGCCATCCAGCAGATAGTCTGACAGCCTTCCCTGCCCCAGCAGATCAGAATAAGTCAAAGTCTGTGCAGAAGTAGATTTTAACAGCTCCATTGACATTAGAAGAGCATAGTGCAGTTCTTAGAGTAATTGCTTGGGGAGCGTTGGGGGCCGTATTTGGCACAGCTGAACAACACAGCAAACATTTGAAATGGCCAACAGCACATTCATCATCAGCTTTGTGTCGGCCAGGAAAAATACCTGCAGTGCTCTGAAACTCTGCGTCCCAATGGATAGCCTCCAGATCAGTCCCAGCTTCCCATGCCTACCAAAATGCTCAGCCCTGAGTATTAAACTGTAGTTATTCCAACAACAACCAAAGACTGCTGTTTTCTGTGAAATAAAATCTCAGATGGAAGTGCAGCTTGGTAACATTGTCATGACTGGCATAAACTAGCCAGTTCTTTCATATGCCCAGCAAGGATTATTTTAATTGGAAAGTAACACGACATGCATGCTGACAGTAATATTGCATCTTATTTGTGCTCCATCCCATCTTACCCACAACTGTGGTAGAAATACAAGAGGAGCTTTTAAAACAACAACAACAACAACAAAAGAAAAACAGACATTTTTAAAACCCTGTAAAGCTAGTATTACTCACTATCGTGTTCTTAGAGGGTTATTTTGGACAGGCTTGAAGATTGCTCAGACAGCCATTAACAGCTCAGGCGGTCTATTTAAGAGTGCACAGAAACACCTCCTGAAAGACTGCCCTCAGCAAGATAAAGTATTCCAAGAAGCATGTATTTTCCAATTGTTTCTTTATTCCTAAAACCATAAAACTTCACTGAGTTCCTATCTGAAAGCAAGCATAGCTGTAATCTTGAAAAAGCAACTCCAGTCTAAAACACAGTCATTCATGTTGGTTAATGTAATTGATTGATTTTACAAAGGGCTCTGGAAAAGAATAGACAGAGCACCTGCCTCTCTCCCCTTATACATTTAGAGTCATTGGTCTGGCTAGCTGATCAGGGTAACCACAGATCATAAAGCTGGCTGAAGACTGAGTCCCACTTGTTTTTCTTTACAGAAGCCAACAGAAGTGGTCTTGTAATTTGGTGCAGAAAGGGCTGTTGGCATTTGCTTTGAGCCTGTGATTGGCGCTGGGGAAATTCTATTTCTGCCATTAGCATACAGCTCCCATCAAGCAGTTCAGTAATTCCCCGTGTGTGTTCACTGCTGAATGACTCCCAGTCAGATGGTGGTAGAGGGAGGACACAGATCAGGAGTGCCCTCTGTCCCTTCTGCTGCGTGCTCTCCCCATTGAACCTCTCACATTCACCACAGAGCCTGCCCAGAGATTTGGGCAATCTCAGCTCATAATATAGAACATAAAGAGCCCTGCTCTTTTTTGCAGATAGCATTCAGCTTTATCTCTACAAAACAGTAGTCTCTGTTCAGTGTCCTAAAGAGGTCTTACAGTCCTGCTGCACTTTGTATGCTTTTTGTCTAAATATGACCAGGCTACAGGCAGTGCCCTGAGGCACTCATCCAGTAAGACCCAGTGATTTCCCACACCCAGTGGTCCCCAGGGGTGTTTGTGCAGTTTGGTATATGGTTGAACTAAACTACTGATATCAAAATCAGCAGGCCCTTGCACGTACCCAGCATCCATACCTGGATGGACAGCATAGTTTCTCTCTGCTTACTCATGGCAAGACAGCTTGATGGCATCAGCTGTGCTTCCCTTGAAGGTTTGGGCTCAGCTACACTGTTTTTAGAAAGAAAAGAAAACATATATCACAAAGGTTGTGATAAATTTTTTTACACTCCCAAGTGCCAGGGGAAAAAAAAATGAAGTGCTAACTTCTCACATGGAAATTTGTTTATCTATAGATCAGTAAACACATCTAGAGAACTGCTCTGCAGATAGGAGAAAAGCCAGTCAGCTCCTTGTTCTAGCACCTACCTTCATGATGATTAACTAGCTGTGCAAGCTGCCTGGTTTGCCTGGAGCAGTGGGAAATACTGTCTTATAAAAAGAGTGCAAGCAGAAAATGAACAAACATTGCAGTAAATTTAGAAGAAAAAAAAAGGGAATTTGGAACAGTACCAGAATCAAGCGGAATGCTGGGGAAGTATTTGTAGTGCAGGAACACAGCTGCCCGTGAGATGTTCCATAAAGCAGATATGCAGCCTATCTGCCTTCCTCTGCTGACAGTCAGAGGGTATCTGGGTGTGCTGGAGAGGAAGTGGGTTTGGGCACACCTCTGTGGCAAGATTGCTGCTGGCCCCTGGGCAGCTTTTGGGGGCAGGTCAGCACCTACTCACCATACTGTACTCTCTGAGATGGAGTTTGCTTCATCCAGCAGATTTGGCCAGAGTCGTCACTGCAGGCATTAAAACAATGCACAGATGGGAAGCATCAGTGAAGTTATGGCATTGTAGTATAAATGTACACTCAGTGTCTGTGAGATGGAGAGATAGTATAAAAATTGGGTTAAAAAAAAATGCGGAGAACTATAAATTTGACAGACAAAGGGAAGAATGCATGAAAGAAGCCAAGACTGGAGATACAAAATTAAATAAGAGATGACAGTTTCTGGACAAGATGTCCAGGAAGAAATGCTACCTGCTACCTAGGATGTAGCTGGAGTAACCATGCTTGCTTTACTGGAAGTGCTGCAGATTTCAATAACGTAAGTGAGAGGAAATGAGGCTTCTGATATTTATTTTGGAGGAGTTGTGATGTACAGAAAAAGAGGTAAAATCAGTCTTGCTGACTGTTATAACCAGTGTTTCTAACTCACTGCAATTTTGCAGTCACTTAACTTATTCAGTCACACGAGGCGATGGGGACTAAAAGGAAAAAGATAAGCCTAACATCAGACACACATAAACTATTTTCTGCTACAGCCTCAGCCCTGTAAATATTTCTAGAAAAATCAGTCTTGTCTTGCAGTGACCACTGGGAGCATGTTTTAATTCCTGACATTGCTAGCTTGGTCACCTAGTTGTATGACTTGAACAATCTTTATCAAGAACCTCAGAAAATAGGACAAATATATATAGGGCATAATCTTAGTTAAATCTTGGATGTTTAACAGATGATTCCTTCAGTAGTTCCGCTGTGATGTGCTTAGTTACCCTAGTAGCTTAAAACTGGCATTTCCATTTTAGTGTCTTGAAATATCAGAGCTGAAGCAGAAAAGATTTTTGGTTTTATGTCGTATATAGTGTTTGGAGTTCAGCCCCAGTAAGGGGCTGCTTCGTGCTTCAGCCTGCTGATCAGAGCTGCTCTTGTTGACATTCAGCAAACTTCACTTCTCCCTGTTGTGCAGAAAGGTCATAGTTCAAAACAGGCTGTAAGAAAGGAAAAGCAAAACCACAGAATGTCTCAGTGACAGCTTCTCTTTTCCTGACTCGGCATGTAACAAAACTTCTTCCAGAAAGGCACTGGGTTGCCCAGAATGCGTAATGCCCAGAAATGCATAATGACCAGAAAAAAAGAAAACAAAATTGTTCTGTGCCCTCAAAGAAACTGCATGCAGTGAAATGGGAACTGTGAAGGAGAGAGATTCACTTTGCAGGCTACAACTTCTCTGGAGTCTTGAATTCATGCATAATCAGCCAAACATATGTAAATCTGGTTTAATCCAGCTGTGAAAAATCTCTGAAGTAAACTAATAAAGAGCAGCTGGGTATGTTTAAGCTCATCCCAGGCATAGGAGAAAGGTCCCAGAATGTGCACTTGAGCTTCTTTTACGTCATTAGAGGAAATACAGCAGACTTTAAAAGAAACTTGTGTTTTTAAGATGCAAAGCAGTATAAAGCTTGCCTCTGCTGAGACAAGCTACAAAAGAATTAATTTTCCTTGACATTTGGATTTTATACATCTTGTTTCATCTGCTGCAAATGCCTGTTTTACTGTTCTAAGGGACATGCTATATCTGCTTATTCTCCATCACAAAGAAGCGTCTAAAATTATCTTTGCTCACTGGGAAAGGATGAAAGGTAAAGGGAAGTACTGAAATCAGGAAAGTTCAAAATGATCAGCCATTGCATGCTGCCTGCTGGTGGGACTAAGGTTCTCAAGCTCCTCCTAGTGCAAGAGCTACCCTTCATATTGAGTGGGACAAATAACATTGGGCTGCCTTCAAGAGTGTGGTGGCTCTCATCACTGCATCACAGATTCAGGAGGTTGTGTAACTCAAACCTGCTCTCATGCATGAAAACTTAATAAATCGGTTTATTTGCAGTTATTGCTTATAAGGTAGCACAATTTTATAAGTTCTAAGAGCTGGCTGCTCCAATTATTTTCAGTTCTCCCACCCCTTCATTTCAGTAGGAAAGGGAAGATGTCTGGGCATGAATTTGCTGGTTTAGTGCCTGTGATTTCCATCTATATTAATCACTTTCAGTGACGAACTTCTCCCTTTTAATTGCTGAAAATTCACACGTATGACATGGTATAGGTTTTGTCTGGCAGCTGTGGTACATAGAAAAATTGTGTTGCAGGCTCATAAGAACACAAAGCCTCATAAAGTCTTTTAAAAATATTTCAAGACGTGTTTTCTCATATGGACATGGAGTGGAGTAATTTCACAGAATTGTACGGGTTGGAAGGGAACTCTGGAAATCATTTAGTGCAATCCACCTATAGAAGCAGGTTCACTAGAGCAGGGTGTTCAGTGTTTCCCAAGAAGGAGAATCCACAGCCTCTGGGCAGCCTGTTCCAGTGCACTGCCACTCTCAAAGTTAAGTTGTTTTTTCTCATGTTCAGTTGGAACTTCCTATGTTCCACTTTGTGCCCCATGCCCTTTGTCCTGTCACAGGGCACCACTGAAAAGGGCTTGACCTCATCCACTTCACTCCCACCCTTTAGATATAATAAGCATTGGTAAGATTCCCTTCCATCCTTCTCTGCTCTAGGTTGAGTAGTTCCAGGTCTCGCAGACTTTCCTCAAAAGCAAGATGCTCCAGGCTCCTCTCATCTCTGTAGCTCTCCAGTGGACCTTCTCTAGAAGTTCCTGGTCTTTCTTGAACTGGGGGTCCCAGAACTGGGCACAGTACAACAGATGTGGCCTTACCAGGACGGAGCAGAGGAGGATCGCCTCCCTCGACCTTGTGCCTTGGCCTTCTTGGCCACAAGGGCACACTGCTGGCTCATGACTAGCCTGTTGTCCACCATGACACCCAAGTTCCTCTCAGCAGAGCTCCTCTCCAGGAGGTCAGCCCCTAGCCTCTACTGAAGCATGTGGTTATTTCTTTAACCTTTCTTTAGTAGCTTATATATCTTAAAAAATGCAGGAATTAAAATTCTCCATCTTCCCGTTGGGAAGTGAGCATGTGTTATCTCCCCTTTTACTAAGTTGCAATTGTTTGTTTTTTTTGTTTTGTTTTGTTTTTTTTCCATAGGGAGCATGTTGACAGTCATTTATCAGGTGTGAGAAGTACTGTAATTTGAAGCATTTGAACAGAAAAATAAAACCAGCCTTACAGATCAATAGATGAACCTGTCCTGGAATACTTCTGAAAAAAGTCTGCTCAAGGTCCAAAGCATACTAACAGAGGGCACTATGGCTGACTTGGTTGCATCGATGCTTTTCAGGCTTGCTGTGTGTTATCTACTGATCATTTCAAAGTTCTAAAGTATACTTTCTCTTCATACTTACAGTGATCATTGGGCCACTTGCTTCTGCTTTTGTTTTGTTTTGTTTTTGCTTAAGATCTCACCAAGCTTCAGGTAGCTATCTCTGAGAGCCATAAGAAGATACAGGAGCCATGAGGAGATGGATAGTCTTCTCAGCAGTCATGCAAAGTGTGAAGAAATGAGTGTGAGTGTGAAGAAGAGAAGGACCTGGGGGTGTTGGTTGATGCTCGGCTGAACATGAGCCAACAGTGTGCCCAGGTGGCCAAGAGGGCCAGCGGCATCCTGGCCTGCATCAGAAATAGTGTGGCCAGCAGGAGCAGGGAGGTGATCATCACCCTGTACTCAGCACTGGTGAGGCCACACCTCGAGTACTGTGTTCAGTTTTGGGCTCCTCACTACAGGAAAGATGTTGAGATCCTGGAGCGTGTGCAGAGAAGGGCAGCAAAACTGGTGAGGGGTCTGGAGCACAAGCCTTATGAGGAGCGGCTGAGGGAGCTGGGATTGTTCAGTCTGGAGAAGAGGAGGCTCAGGGGAGACCTCACTGCACTGTACAACTGCATGAAGGGAGGCTGTGGTGAACAGGGATTTGGCCTCTTCTCCCAGGCAATGAGCAGGACACGGGGCAATGGCTGCAAGTTGTACCAGAGGAGGTTTAGGTTGGACATAAGGAAGAACTTCTTCTCTCAGAGGGTGGTCAGGCACTGCAATGGCTGCCCAGGCAGGTGGTGGAGTCACCATCCCTGGCAGTGTTCAAGAGGCATCTGGATGACGTGCTGCGTGATATGGTTTAGTACTAGTGGTGGCAGTGGTGATGAGGAGACAGTTGGACTGGATGATCTTATAGGTCGTTTCCAGCCTTGTGATTCTTGTGATTCTTATGATTGTGAAATTTAATAGTTACAGACCTTTACAAATCAACAATACAGATTTACTATGAGGGAGACAAAACAAACAAACAAAAAATCTGCCAGCAGCGTTAATGATGAGTATTTCAGTTAATACTTTTCCTATGGGCTAACAATGACAGTCCAGAAAAAGGTAGGTAGGAAAAAAAGGAAACTGGGTAGACCTGCACTGAGTCTGTAGAGCAAGGCCTTGCAGCTAGAAGGTGGATAAAGAAAAAAAGTTACTTGCCTTTTCTGGCAGAGTACTTCCAATGATGTGGATAATATCAAATCTTTGGCCTTACGGTGTGGTTGGTTTATTTCAAACTTAGAAGTTACCTCTTTGAGAAAAATAATAGTATCTCAGAATGCTAAACTCTAGTCGTTTGTGCTAGTCGTTGCTATCACTTTAATTCTGGGTGTCCAGTTTTGCTTCATCTGTTGGTTTTTTTTAATCCTGTTTCTGGTTAAATGGGAAGAAGAAGGCTTGTTAATACCTGCAGGGATTTTCCAGGCTGAAATAGTCTTTTAGCAGCATGAGACTGTCTGTAAACACAGTTCTAACACCTGGAGACACATGTTGAAAACCTTTTCAATGACATTTTAAAAAGACATTCAGAAGCCCATAAAAACCTCCATCCACTACAAGCCTATTCCAGCATTCCTGCAAGTCTAAGCAGAGGGAGTCACATATCAGACAGAAAAGCTTACACAGAAGAAAGAAATTAACTGCAAGGTTTTCTCCTTAAATAACAGCAATAAAGAAACCATTGTGCCTTTTTGGAACAATGACTTGCTCTGTAAAAACTCTCAAGTGATTTTGTAGGTGTTGGAGATGGAAGTGGGCTGATTCCCATTTAGGCAGAGAGGTGAAGTTTAAGTCACAAAGACACCCACTCCCAGACTTCTGTAAATGTGTGGTCTAGACTTATATGCTACCTTATTCCCTGGTAGTTATTCTCCCATTTCTCTGCCAAAACATCATTCTTCATTTCCCACCTCCATGTTTCAATTTCATGCGTGCCACCATTTTGGGTTATTACTTTACCATCTGTCAGTGGCAACGCTGGGAAACAGACAATGACAGCTCCCTGCAGGGTTGATCACAGAGCATTCTTGATGCACGTGGCATGTGGTCGCCTCATTGTCCAGTGTACACCTCTCAAGGCCATAAATCATTTCTGGAACAGAGAGTCTTTGTATCCATACCACAGTTAACTGTAGGACTCAAACAGAAATGCATTATAGTTAGTGACAGGTAATGAGGTTATTCACATACAGGAACCTGTGGTTATGGAACCAGAGATTGCTCTCTGCCCTGCTCTTGTTATTCTTGCTGATTTTAACTTGGTTGTAAAAGAAGGCAGCATCTGGCCTGTTGTATCACTAAACCAGACTCCAGCTATTCAAACTAGGAAGTAGTTACTTGTTTTCATTCATCAAGAAGTTGTGAGGGTTATAAAATTACTATTTGTGCTCATTGTAAAGCATAGACCGTTAAGCAGACTTGGAGGAAAATGACACTGGAGCTCTTCTTGAAGTTTTGCCATCTCTATTCCTCATCTCTCAAGAGAAATAACGCAGTACATTCAAAGCCCTTTACCACAGCTGAGCGAGGTTTATTTAGATATTCCATTATCTAAACAGAGAATCCTTTGGAGGACTTCTTACTTCTTATTTCTTTCCAGGTAAACATTTCACCAATACTTTTCAACAGCTTTTCTGCAGATTTTTGCTTACTTTCAAATTTGCTTTTGCTAAAATGGGCCAGAATGTATCCCACTTAAAGTTTCCCCATGAAAAGTAAACCATTTATCCCAGCAAGGAAGAAAATTTGGCTAGGCTAATGTAATTTATTCTTGACAAATTTATATTCACTTTTTTATACTTGATTATGAAATTGGTAGTTTAATCATTTGTTATACTGTCATTCTCATTCTGAAAATTGGAGTGTCAGATCTCTCCTTCGATGGGATCTCCTTGTCTCTTGTCTCTGTTTTGATAGAACTGCATTACCACAATTTGCTACAGTTCAGCAAACCACAGTTTTTGCTCAAATAGGAAGGAGTAAATGCTTTAATATCCATATATTTATTATTTGTCCTCCATTATTGAAATTTGCAGTATTGGCATTCATTATTCCCATTCCCTTATGCTCATGTCATGTATTCTTTAGGATGATGAACTATATTCTAATATGATTACTTCATCCTAATTACATTTCTGCCTTCAGAATATTTTTTTCCTGTTAGAATTAGAACAACCAGAATGTGCACAGAATAGTTACATCAGCATTTTGATGCAATGACATTTTCAGCGCCATGCACATTTGTACGGTTTTAGCAGATTTAGCAGATGTCCAGGTGAAGTCCTAACCCTTGAATACTTCTGTTAGTTAATGAAAAGAAAAAACCTCGTCTCCTTCATGCTTACGATTATCTAGCATACAGTAGATCCATATTATTTTATCAACTCCAGTCTTTTCTCTCTTATTTTCACCCACAGACATTCAACAAGTCATTTCAGACTGAAACTCTGTGGAATTTTGGAAACATTTTTCTTAGCATTCTGGAGTACTGTGTCCAGGTCTGGAGCCCCCAGTACAAGAAGGACAGGGAGCTGTTGGAGAGGGTCTGGAGGAGAGCCACGAAGATGATCAGGGGCTGCAGCACCTCCCCTACAAGTATAGGCTGAGGGAGCTGGGCTTGTTCAGCATGGAGAAAAGGAGGCTGTGGGGTGACCTCATGGCAGCCTAAAGGGAGCCTAAAAACAGGAGGAGAGTCAACTCTTTGAAAGGGCTGATAACTGCAGGACAAGGGAAAATGGTTTGAAGTCGAGGGAGGGAAGATTGAGGTTGGATGTCAGGGCGTTCTTGACAGAGAGGGTGGTGAGGTGCTGGAACAGCTGCCCAGAGAGGCTGTGATGCCCCGTCCATCCCTGGACGTGTTCAAGGCCAGGTTGGATGGGGCCCTGGGCAGCCTGGGCTGGTATTAAACATGGAGGATGTTGGCCCTGCATGTGGCAGGGGATTTGGAGTTTCATGATCCTTGAGGTCCCTTCCAACCCTGGCTGTTCTGTGATTCTGCAGTTAACCAATCAGTCAGCCAACTCTCTGTATCTTACCTGTAAGGTCTGCTTGGAGTAGTGAATTATATATCAGATCTCCTCTCTCATTAGATGGGTAAGAAGTGATATTTTATGTTTCAGATTCTGATAGTACAGGGTGTACTGAATACACTGAGAAAATGAATGAAGAATGTTTGAAGATGCAAAACAAAAGGACATGGGATGAAATTATGGAAAGTCAGTGGCAAAGATTGTGTTTTTTGCTGGAATCACAAGAGCTATGAAAAGTGGAGAATATCAGGAGACTAGCCTGGCCCTCTCAGTAGCCAGAACTAAGTATATCCCACGTGGGAAAGCCTGCAGTGCTAAACCCAGCTGTGATTTGCAATAGACAGATTTTAACCTCAGTGGGAAATTTCAGGGAGACAGACAAGTGTCAGTGTTGTGCTTACCTACAGGTAAAGTCTGATCTTTGAACATACAAATATTCAACCTCATATATGTCTTCGAAGCTTTTTGAGTTTTACTGCTATTCTACCCCCAAGACCTTTTCCAAAATGATATTAATACTAGGTTTCACTCCCTCAATCTTGATAGTGGGATGCTGAACATTCCTCATACTTTTTAATAATTGTTTCAGTTTTATAATCATGTTTCAGTTTCATAATGCAGGTCAGATCTTGCCCATCCTAATCATTTCATTTGAAGTTGTTAGGAAGACTTTCATAAAAAAAACTTGGATGGTTATATCATAAGAAGTAAATTACCTCATTAACCTAAGTTTGTGTCCAGAGAACAACTACCTGCTTAGAGCAAAGCCAGTAAAGTTAAATGTCTTTTCTGTCTTGTATAGGAAACATAATAGAATCATATCATCATAGATTCAGTCAGGTTGGAAAAGACCTTAAAGATCACCAAGTCCAACCACAACCTAACCATATTACCCTAATAACCCTCCACCAAATCATGTGCCTGAGCACCACATCCAAACAGTTTTTAAACTCATCCAGGGATGGTGAGTCAACCACCTCCCTGGGGAGCCTATTCCAGTGCTTACCAGCCCTTTCTGTAAAGAAATGCTTCCTGATATCCAACCTAAACTTGGATAAACTCTGGGAGGGCTTGAGCTCTAGAGGAAGTAGCAGGAATCAGGCTGATCTAAATCCCCTCTAAATCTTTGCTGGTAAAACACTTGCAGAACGAGCTGCAGCTTTTCAGCTACCCTTTTCTTGAACAGGCATGGTCACTCATACTGAACTGTGTGATAATTTTGACACATTCATTGTAATGATTTCATATCCATCATTTATATAAAACTGATGGCAAGAGTTTGTGCTGCTTTTATGCAGGGATTGTGATTTATAGCTGTCAGCTGTAGAACAGCCCTCAGCCTGAAGGCTGCAGGAAGTGCCAGGCATGGAGCACCCATCCACCCATGGTTATACTGGGCTCTGAGGAGAGCAGGACAGCTTCCACAGAGCAAACTGGTTTCTCTGCTGTAACTCCTTCCTGAAAGACCTATAAGCATTTGAAGGAAACCTCCATCCCAGTGGCTAGGCATTTTTCCTCTGTTGTAGGAAGCAGAGCAACATTCTCATAGCTTGAATCACATGAGTTTGAGTCCTTCTATGGAACCATTTTTGGGGCTTGAATACACAGCTCCCATCTTCTGCCTCCATGTCACTTCTGCATATGATGGGTAGAGAGGCAGAAATCCTTAAGCTAGAAAAAGTCTTGTCCATCCTCTAGGGACACAGATGGCTTCTGGTTCCAGACATCGCTTAGTGGCTGTCGGTACTTCTCTATTTAGGTAGGTGCTGATCAGGTATTTTGAGCCTTGTTACTGTAAAAACGTTAAGACTTCAGAGCAGTGAAATGCTGCTCCTACTGACAGTACTGTAACTGCTGCACTGTGTCTCTGGGTTTTATACAGGAGCTCTGTGTGTGGATTTAAATCACAGGGTTAGGCTCTACCAACTTTTGCTTAGTGCTCATGACAAAGAGTAGAAACATCTGACTGTGGAAAAGCAGCTGTGCTTTAAAAACATGTTCTCAGGAACATTTGATCTGAAGATGATTTCTGCTTATACATTGTTTCCAGAGGTCTGTTTTACTTCCCTTACTCCTTGACTATGAAGATTTGTATGATTGCAGAATCTGGGCTTCATGAGCGATCATCTGTTCCTGCTCTTTATTCTTATGAAATCACAATCCTTGGTGACAGCATAATAACTTCCATGGCAACTGCCTGTGATGTCACAAACAGGAATTCAGGATTTCAAGAGCTGTATTAAATATAAAGACCCTACCTTGTAATAAATATCTCATGTGCAACTAAACTCAGTAACTAAATGGGGGCAGAAAATACATACTATAGTAATAGTGCTCTACTTAGCCATAATGCTTGCCAAAGGTTTCCTTGAGATGAGGACAGCCTTTCAGTGTTTTTTTTTTACCATAGTCTGCTGAGGAGTATTTTGCATTTGAATCTAATTCTGGGCCACTGATATCTTGTCTGCCAAGTATGTAAAAAGGTGCCTCTCTAGGAGGAGGTGATTTGTGACATGGAAGTTTTGTATCTTTGCAAAGACTCAGGAGTGCCTTGCAGGTAATTTTGCTGTCTTGCTGTCTCTCCTGTAATAGACATGGCTGGCATTTCCTTAGAGCTCGTGGAGCTTTTAATGCCCTGGTGTTTGGACACTCTCTGGATAAAGAGTTGGGAGAGATGTTCCTTCAGCTCCTTGTAAGGCAATGGCTGCACCTTGTTAAGCACAAAGAACAAAACCAGAAATCAGAAAGCAAACTAGATGTGCTGTGCTTGTCTTTCGTTAGTGCTGCTGGCTTGGTGCCCAACTATGTCAGAAAAAAAAAGGAAGTTTCTTTCTTTAGAAATTCAGGGCATTGATTAATGCTGTGTTAGCCTCTTCAGACTGAGGAGAAATGCCACAGATGCCTTCTCTGGCAGCAAGGGCTTGGAGGGCCAAGTAAGATCTGACCATAATCTGTGACCACAGCACAGGGGCATAAAAAAGAGACCCTCAAAGTCAGAGCTTTCAGCAGAAAAGCATAAGCTTCAGCACAAAGGTAAGCCTATTCATGTGTCCAGAACAAGGAAGAGCTTTAAGAATGAAAATAGCAAGGACAGTCCTCTAGAAGGCTCAATACATTCCTGCAGTGCTCTGTCTTTCATAGTTATTTAAGCATCCTCCTGAAGCTCAGGCCTGTGACACTGACTTTTAAAACATATGACAAAGATAAAAGAATGACACTCAAAGAAAGAAGCCTTAAACAATGTGGGATGCGCTTCTCTGATATTTGCAGAGCTTCTCCCCTCTCTCTTTCTTTCACAGGATTTTCACTGTGAGCAATTTAGTAAAAATAAGTAGTGAAAATAAGATGGTATTAGCAGAACAGAGATTGAATGAAGGGAGGAATAAGCAGTATGTCAGAGGAGGAGCAGTAATAGCTCTGACCTCTCAAAGTGAGTGTGTATTTGCCCAGGGCATGGATTTCAAACTGACTCCATATGCCCTGCAAGTGAATTCTCTCTCCCCTCCTGGACTTCATATTCAGCTCCAGAATTGAAATCCCAAAGCTGCTCATGTAAGAAGTAGCTGGCAGGTACAGTATATCTCTAAATTTTGGCAAGCTGGTCAAAAATCATTTGCAGAACATGAACAAACCTCCTTCAAATAAAGCAGTTAAAGATAAGTGACTTTTCCCTCTCCTTGGTTTGCCTAACCACTGTAATGCTGTTTATTGCAGGAGTGATTCGTGAGAGTTACCTGAAGGGTCATGATCAGCTGGTGCCGGTCACCCTGTTGGCCATTGCAGTAATTCTAGCTTTTGTAATGGGGGCCGTCTTTTCGGGCATCGTAGTGTACTGTATCTGTGACCATCGCCGCAGAGATGTGGCTGTTGTGCAGAGAAAGGAGAAGGAACTGACCCACTCCCGCCGCGGCTCCATGAGCAGTGTTACCAAGCTCAGTGGCCTCTTTGGAGATGCTCAGTCCAAAGAACCAAAGCCTGAAGCTATCCTCACACCTTTGATGCACAATGGCAAGCTGGCCACACCAGGCAGCACTACCAAGATGCTAATCAAGGCTGACCAGCACCATCTGGACCTGGCTGCCCTGCCAACCCCAGAGTCCACCCCAACCCTGCAGCAGAAAAGGAAGCCCAGCCGTGGCAGTAGAGAGTGGGAAAGAAACCAGAACCTCATCAATGCCTGCACAAAAGATATCCCCCCAATGGCCTCACCCGTGATCCCAACTGACCTGCCACTCAGGGCTTCTCCTAGCCACATTCCCAGTGTTATGGTTCTGCCCATTGCCCAGCAAGGCTACCAACACGAGTATGTTGACCAGCCAAAAATAAGTGATGGGGCTCAGATGTCTGTGGAGGACCAGAATGCCACCCTTGAGTACAAAACCATCAAGGACCATCTCAGTAGCAAAAGCCCCAGCCATGGGGTTAACCTGGTGGAAAATCTTGACAGCATGCCGCCAAAGGTACCTCAGCGGGAAGCCTCGCTCGGGCCGCCGAGCACCTCCCTGTCTCAGAGTGGCCTGAGCAAGCGGCTAGACGTGCATTCTTCTGCTTACAACGTGGACTACAAGAGAAACTACCCTACAAACTCGCTCACAAGAAGTCACCAGGCGTCGACCCTCAAAAGAAACAACACCAACTCCTCTAACTCATCACACCTCTCTCGAAATCAGAGCTTCGGCAGGGGTGACAACCCACCGCCAGCTCCGCAGCGGGTGGACTCCATACAAGTCCACGCTGCACAGGCACAGGCCATGACTGTATCACGACAGCCGAGTCTCACCACGTACAACTCTCTGACCAGGTCAGGGTTGAAACGCACGCCCTCGCTAAAGCCAGACGTACCTCCCAAACCTTCCTTTGCTCCGCTCTCCACGTCCATGAAGCCCAATGACGCGTGTACATAATCACAGTGGGGTGGGTGGGGGGAGAACGGCAGTTAAGCAGAAGTTGCCCTTGAAAGAGAGTGTTCTGCAACTGCTCCTTTGAGAAGATGGTTGTTGCAAGCTGAGGACGTGTTTGTTTCTGCTCTCTGGGAAAAGTGGAATATTTTTTTAACCCGAGCCATATGACCTATGGTTGAAGGTTTGCAATCGCAGGACTCGCCCCCACAGCCCTTCAGTTCTTTGCTCAAAGGACTA
This sequence comes from Centrocercus urophasianus, assembly GCF_019232065.1. NCBI lineage: Eukaryota > Metazoa > Chordata > Aves > Galliformes > Phasianidae > Centrocercus > Centrocercus urophasianus. The sequence continues at coordinate 8,699,263 of NW_024884878.1, forward strand.
GCTCTCCATCACAAACATTGAGCCAAAAGCACACAGGTGAAAGATGACTGTGATGTTTCACCCCTCCCCTCCCCCTCAAACTGCACAGTGCATTCCTGAACTGGGAAAGAGTGCTCTGGAAAGCAAAACCAGTAATTGAAAACAAAATAAAAATAGGAAGAAAAAAAAAAAAAAGAAAAAGGAAAAAGAAAAAAAAGAAAGAAAAAAGAATCCATTGATAAAGCTAACTCTGACTTAACAATGGCAGAAGTTTACTAAATGCAGGTACTGTGAAATGCCCATCAGTGTTACAGCCATTTGGTTACAGCAGTTATAATGCCGTGCTGGGCAAACTATGTCATAGATTTCTGCTACCTTTCTCTTTTAATGAGTAACGTGACTGTTAACGCAAGTAACTCCTCTTATTTATTGTTCAACTTTTGTTTTTCCTAAGGAAATGACTTCCGCATATCATCCTGTGAGCAGTTCTTCAGAGAAGTACCTTGAAAGTTATACCTATTTAACGTGAAACCCGTTAACTGGAGTAATTAAAACTTTTATTTTTCCAATAAATTCACTGAGTTAATTAAGTTGGAGCTGGAATTCTGAACTTTGTGCCTGGACTGTCTGATTAGCTGAAAAAAAAAGGGGATATCTATTTAAATCTCTCAGCTAATTAGCTGGCTTGGCCTCTGACCTAAGACAGCGACAAATACCACAGGTTCATAACTTGTAACGCAACTGCAAGAGAAACTCTTTAAAAGCTGCACATTTGTGCGCCATTGCTATCAACATAGCTTTGTCAGTAGCTAATTCTTTCCGTGACGGCACCAGCTTGTGAATTGCCATCTCATTTCACCTTGCATGTGAGACGGCAAACGAAATCCTCAAACAGTGTGAACTAATTAATATGCCGGCTGTTACCATGCATAAATTATGGTCTTATCACACGGGTTTTTCGTGGGAATATATCTGTGAATAGCCTGTTTTCTTCCACATGTAAATTTGTGCCTTACACCCTCAGTTGTGTATAATTGTGAGCTGTAGTATGTAAAAAACCTTTTTCTTTTTCCCCTCGGAGTAATGCAAATATTTATTGGTCCTCCCTCCTCCGCGCCCGCTCGAGAACTGGAGCAAGGCATTCGAAGAAGAATGCGGCGGCTATCAGCATCACCCCACAACCGTTGCTAGACCAGGCCAGTGCCATCCCCTCTGTGTCGGTTCCACTTTCCAGCCGTGCCAAGCCCTCTCCCCAGAGCACTCTCCCTCCGCGCTGCCTTGCAGCTCCGTGCCTCCCCCCGCCCTGCGACCGCTCTCGTGGCAGCAGAGGAGACACCAACACCTTGTCCTTGGGGACAGCATTGTCGTCCATCTGCAGACAGGCATCGGGGCAAGAGGGGCCGCGCCTGCAAGCAGCCCGGCAGCATATCCTGCATCGCGCCGGGCATGCGGAGCTAAGCCGGGTGGGCAGACTCCTGCTGCAGCGACCTGCTGCTCCGGAAGGATGCTGCATGTACTCCCCTGGGGTTAAAAAAATTAATTTTATACAAAAAAAAAAAAAAAAAAAAAACAAAAAAAAAAAGTAGATGTGTTTTAAATTTGTTACGATAACTGTGTCAACATACTGTAGACAAACGATGGGGATCGCTTCTAAGCTTTTTATATATATATATATCTATATCTACTGAACAGTATGTTTGAGTAAGGTGGTTGTTTCTGTTTCAGTTTGTTTTTTAAAATTTTATACTTCAATTTGCTTTCCAGGATTTTGGTTTTGTTTCTGAATGACTGAAAAGACAGATTTCAAGTCCGTTAGCTTATAGATGGTATATATAAAGTCTGAATGGTTTAGACCAAAGTGTGTAACAAGGGTGCTTGCATGTGATTTCATTTCATCATGGTTTCTTTTACGACACCTGTTCACCTTTAGTGAACTATGCAGACTGGATTAGGTAGATCTGTATCCAAAGCAATGTTGTTGATTTAATAAAAGCAAACAGAAAAGAAGAACTTTAAAAACCATAGGTAGCAAGGTCATTTTTGGAAAGAACCGACTCACAGCCTTTTCACCAGGCTCCAAACCCCCCCTTTCCTCCCCTCCCCCCCCCCCCGAGTACCAAAATGCACAGGTCCATTGCTATGACTTGGCAGAGTCTTCTGTCAAAACACAGAAATGAATAATCACAGCAACAGCTCGTATGGCGATCTGCCTTTGTAACATACATTGCATCCGCTGCTTGTTTGACCTTGAAATGCCCGTTTTGTACTCAATGGATTTTCTGTTCTCATTCTCCCGCTTCACCCTTTCTTTCGAGGGGTTCATAAGCCTATGTGTGCCTTTGCTTTCCACCCTTGCTATACACTGGTAGATGCAACAGATTCAGACTCTCATTTGCTGTAAAGTTGTAGAGTATTGTGATGTCACCGGTTTCCCTTCATTTCCACATCCCCGTAACATCAGATTCACACCTTAATGTACGTTGTAAAAAAGAAAAAGGAAAAAAAAAAAAAAAAAAAGAAAATTAAAAGACAAAGAAAAAAAAAAAGAGAAGGAAGGAAAGAAGACGAAGAAAAGGGGAAACAAAAGTTCTTGATTACTTATGGTAATAAAACCAGACTGTTCTACCTTATTTCTTGTGCCCTAGTTCCTTTGTTTCTGTGAGGATCCATCGTTTTTGTTAAAATCAAGAAAGAAAACTGTTGTTTTCAGTCTCTAACAGAAAATAACTTGTCTTTACAGTAAACTGGTGGTAATTAAAAATTGAATCACACATTTGCTCTCCCTCTGTTGATATTCCACATTTTATTAGCTTGTTCATCATCAAATATTTATGGCAGACTTGGTGGTTTAACAGATCAAGGCAGGGATTTAAGCACACGTGACTCACCAAAATAGATCATCCTATAGATGTGACTTCATCTCCAGATTTTGCACATTAATAACGGGAGAGCCTGTGTTTTCTTCTAGCAGGCATAGATCTATTGCACTTTGTAGGCCTAATTTAGAGGATGTTGCCTGAGACTTTCAGTCTGCAAGATGTTAGTAAACAGATGAATTACAAAAGTGCATACTACCTCTCTAGTGCTGGCAGCGATTAAAACATACCTCTGTTCTCTGAGCTGATTTTGTGCATGTGTGGACTGCTTACACACCGCAGCTGAACATTTCAGCTCTGACAGTGGCTGGCCTTCATGATTTTGTTTTGTGACACAAGCTTTCTGTGATCACCTAGAAACAAGGGATTGGATTGAAAAATTTACCCCCTGTACTCTGTAGGTCGCACACCGGCTTTGCTGCATGACCAGGGCGTTCCTTGCTCATAAATGCCTTCACCCATCTCACACTGCAGATGGTGTGACGCAGGCTTAGCAGGCATTGCTTGTGGAGCAGGAGACCATGAATCTAAAAAGAGATCTCACAAAGCCTTGGCGCTCTCTCTCATCAGTGGAAATCAGGAGGCCTTTGAAAGCTCCATCTCCCATTCTCTCCCCTGATACTCACCAGTCACAAGGCAGTACCAGTTGGTAGCCCTGGGGCAGCAGAGAGGAGCCAGAGCCAAGACTCACCAAAATTTTTCAGTGCTTCACCCACAGACATCTCTATTTTCACCTCAGGTTTAGCTTTCCTTCCAGCAGAGGTGTCCAGGCATGCTAGCATGCAGAGGCACATGGGGTTGATGTTCCCACAGCAATGGACCCTAATCTGGAGACCAAGGACACTGCGTCTGCCTCACAGCGTTCCGCAGGCGTGCATGAGGCTTGAGTGCTCCAGACAGGAAAGGGAAAGCTCTCCAGGTGCTCTTCAGCCCACAGCTGGCCCCTTTGATATTACTTTGTCCAGCTAGTTCTGAAACACATCACCCAAGCAGCATCTAAGGAAACCATTCAGTGACAATACCTCTGTACTACTATTAATGTTATTCTATAACATTTTGATTTATGCTTTGTTGTTCCCAGTTCCTTTTTTTTTTGTTGTTTTTCTAAGCTCAGTACTCCCTGGTCCTGCTGAAGGTGCTCGCCAGCTGTCTGCTTCATTGCCAGATGGTCTCAGTTATTCCCATAGATCATGCCAGACTTAATGGGAGTGACCAAGTCGGCCTCCAGCAGTGGCACTGGCTGGCTTTCTTGCAAGGCTCATCCCCCTGCATCTGGTGAGAGGGAAGTCATGTTAAAGCACAGACATGAAGGAAGGAATGCAGGACAGGGATGAAGGAAGGACACAGGGCGTCAGATCCCACTGCCCCACTGGGGCTATGGCCTGCAAAGCAGCACGATGCTGCCAAGGATGGATCCCTCTGCTGAGCACCAACAGCTCTTCCAGGGAAGAAGTGTCAACAGCACTCCAGATTATCCAGTGCAGTGGCTTTCTGCAGGGGAGAAAAGCCCCTGCATTAACTGGATGCTGAGATCCATCCCCTGAAGGAGCTGCTCGTACTACTCCACAGAAATTCACTGTGTTTGGCTTGGTCAAAGAGGAAAATAGCCAGGAGGAGCAGGTGTGCTTCGAGCAATTCAAACAGGCTAATGTCACCATATTCATCACAGTAATGGTACTCATCTTGATCTCATTTAGCATCTAATTGAGGGTGCACAGAAATTCCTTTACAATCAGCTTTAATTTGAAAAAATCTTTTTACACAAAATGTAGCCTGGCTGAATTACTCAAAAGCAATAGGTCAACGTAAAGAAATCCTGTTCCTCCTCCCCACTCTCCCACACTTTTTTACACTGCTCCAGAGTGTAATTTCGAAGACAACTCTGCAAGTCCTGCTCCATCATAGCTTCAATAGCAGGGAATATTCTGCAACTGAAAGATCCTCAGGTGAAAAGGAGTAGGCAGAGCCCTGCTTCTAACCCACAAAAAGCACGGGCAGTTCAGCGGCAGAATTCACCAGCAGAACAAATGATTTTACATGCAAAGTGGTGCCACAGCAGTGATGCACCAACACTGGGGAAAATACAGCAGTTTGGCCAATAGGTCCAAATCTGGGGTGTGACTCCAGTTCATTCATCTTGTCACAAAGTCAGCCAGGGCAGGATTGCTCTGCACTCTCTCCCAGGGCTGGATGTAGATTCCTACTTCACAGCTTGCTTGCAAATCTCATTTAGAGCAATGCAGAGGAGCCCAGCCAGCATTCATGTCTACTCCACCTGCATTACAGCAGGACCAAACAAAGCTCACCCATTCTTGGCAGCTTGTTCATCCAGCCTCACCCTGTGAATGCAGTCTGCTCTGGGAAGAAGCAAAAGCCACCAAGGGAGCGTCATCAAACTTTTCGGAATATCTAAAGAAAATAATAAGCTAAAACAGTGTGTTGGACCAGCTTAGCGAACGCCAGTTTTCTACTGTTTATCCAATTAAAGTTAATTTCCCAGAAGTACAGCACCTGCTCTAACCAACAAGTGTTAGAGGAACACATTGTGCAAGTAATATGCATATGCTTCCCGCTAATGTGTGTGCCTGCTAACGAGTCTCC
>NW_024884878.1:8704818-8716363 GCF_019232065.1 Centrocercus urophasianus
CTTTTTTTTTTTTTAAGGAATGGAGATGCTTTTGCTTTCAGAATAAGCCCTGAAACCATCATCACATGCATTGTGCAGAAAAACGATGTGTTAGACTTCCTTGCACGAATAGAAACAGGTAAATAGTCGTCTGTCCCCTGACTTTGTAATTTAAACAGCGTAAGCTGGTAGGGAAAGGCTATAATTGGAGTCAGAGTAACTGAGGTGAAAATTGCTCGGTGGCAGTTCCATCTGCGTCTTGTTTTAATTAGCCAAGTTTATAATCAGAATGTAAAACTTTCTGGTGCTCAAGGCTTTGGCTTATTTCAGCCGTCGGTCCAAAGCGGTTACCACATGTCCAGGTAAGCACAGTTACAGATCAGCAAAGGAGAATTAACCTCCCCACTGATCTGGCTAACAGTTACCGTGTCTGGGAGCAGGGACAAAAATATGACTAACCAAGATCATTGTCACATCTGTTTAGCGTTTCATGACAAACTCTATTAAGGCTAACAGCACCACTGTTAATTCAATTAGACCAGTGTTTTCTTTTGCTGGCCGTGATGCTTTTGGAAGGGCAGCAACTGTAGGCAGAATGTGGCTGGCAGTCCGCTGCAAGGAATAATAGCATCATAAATAATATATTAAGACGAAGAAAAATCTAGCAGGCTGGAGTAAAAGCACATCAGCCATAGAGCTGAACCCTGCAGTACAGCAAGGGGGGGAGGAAAAGAGCAGCTATGACAGGAAATTCTGACAACAGATGACAAGGACTGTGTGAGGGACCAAACTCACTGTGAAGCAAAGTGCAAGGGAGCACAGGGAGCCAGCAGCTGCATGCCCCACTGCACACCCTTCATAGAAGGAAGAGAGGAGGCTGTGTACTGGGTTTGGGGGAGGGGATTTGTCAGGGGCAAGTTCCCAGGTTGCTCTCTGCAAGCTCTGCCTCACCCTGGCCAGGGCACAGGGCAAGCTTGTGGGGACACTGGTCCAGCCTCTTCTTCAGTCAAGGTAGAAAAAATGAGGCATGCATTCACCTCTGCCAACGTGCAGTGTAAAGGCCCTCTCTGATCTTTTCTTAACGTTGCCTTGCTGTGTAGAGAAAGACACTCAGCACTGCAGGAAAAAAAAAAATGTGAGAAAAAAAGAGAAAGGAAAAAAAAAAAGATAAAAGAGAGCAAGATTTTATTTCTTTGGTTTTAGAAATGATGACATAATCTTATCAATTCTCGACAAATACAAGCTGAAGTATTCAGGCTGCTGATAAAAGCACTGCCTCTGTTGGTGCAGAAAACTGCAGATTGAGCTTTTTGTAATGCTGCTTCTATGGCGAGCGAAGAAGCCTTTTGTGAGATACGTGGTTCAAACAATTTTGCGAAGGGGAGACAAAGAGTTCATTTTACACTAAACTAGTTTCCTAGGAAACACTGCAAAATGTAACACTCCATCCCTTTGTGGAAGTTCAAAGACGTGTGTTCGTGTGTGCGCTTCTCTTCTGGTGTTTGGTACTGCTGGCCAACTTCACCTTTTGATGGTGTCGACAAGAATAGCACAGCTCCATACTACAGCAACCCACAATCTCAAGGACGTTTTTCTCTCTGATAATCAAATGTTTTCTCTAAACAGAAAAGAAAAATGTTGATCCAAACCAAGACTCTAAGGAGGAGAAAAGCAACAATTCTGAGTCCGCAAAGCCAAATTTCAGTCTTCAGACAGTCCCTGTGCCTACCCCAACATTTTTTTCTCATCTGTGTACTAAACGATACAGAGGGAAGGAGCACCCAGTGGTGCTGATGCTGGTCCTGGATGGGTGTGCTTCTGGAAGGCCAGGCTAAAAAGACCCAGAAGAATGTCAGCCACAGCAGCTATCCTGGGTCTCCTTAGCTGTCCCCAGCTAGCTAGAGGTTATCTCTAAGGAGCAAGCTGAGCTGCAGCACTGAGCAGCCAGGCTGCTCTCACTGCTGCCTTCCCTCCTCCTTTGTCCTGATAGCAGGGCTGGGAACAGTGGTAAAATGGAGCACACGCAGTTACATGCCTGGGTCCTGGAAAAGGTCTCTGACATATCTTGCCATTAGCCAACAGGGGAAAAAAGTCTTACCTCTTCAGATGTCAGCTTGCCTTATTAAGGCCAGCAGAGCCCAAGCAGCTGGCAAATTAAGGGTCAACATTTGCTTCCACTGCAGAAATTTGGACTTTAGGGAACTAGACATGGCAGAGTGGCTGGGCAGAGAACAGAGCACCTCAGCATGCATTCCTGTCAGCAGCATAACAGGGCACTGATCTCAGAGAGCATTGACCTTTTCGGCATGGTTTACTGAACTCCTGGCATGGTTTACTGAACTCCTGGCTGTAAAACTGGGCCCAAACAGCTGCTGTTCTGCGCAGGTTCTTCCTAAATAAAGCTTCCTTAGTACATGGAAACTGGGCTTTCCTCAAACCAACCTACGGCAGACAGCCACAGATTCTGCAAGAGAACAGCCCTCATTCCAGGATGGAATCTACCAGGAGCTGCCCAGCAGAGCTGCAGGACTGCACTTCCATCATCCTTGAAGATGTGCCACTTGCCCTGCATGGCTGCACTGGCTTCCCAATGACACTCATTGGCTGTCCTCACCAGCGTGTTGGAAGCACTGAGGATGGAGGAATGGGATCTGCTGCATCCTGCGGCGGGATGCAGACTGTGCACTGGCTGTGATCTTCTAGCAGAATTAAAATGCCTTCCCTAATACTTGAAATGTGAAGTGCATTAGGCTGACTGGTAGAAGATCGAAGAGTGTCCAGATTATTTGATTTTAAATGAACATGGCGTTCTGCATAACAAATGCAATTCAAAATTCTTTGTTGTAGTTTTTCAACAAAAGTAAGCAAAATAAGTCTATGTGGAGATCAAACTACTAGCTACAGTGCCAAGAAGCCCACTAATAATTGGCCTAAGACCAACAGTGTACATGTCTTTGGATTCTGTGACTTCATCCTGTTGAATTTAAAGCAGCAGATAGCAGAGAAAGGACAAACCCCACCGTAAAGGTCTACATGGCCATTTCTGATTCCTACAAAACAGGTGAAAGGCCGCTGGGCATTACCAGTCACCCAGGCAGCACTCAGATATGATGCCTTCACAGCCTTTAGCATCCTGTAACACTAGAGTCATCACTGACAGGATTTGGCACTTGGGACCTTCACTTGCAACCTCATGGGGTGGGGAATCTGCCTGTTGGGCCAGCTCTGCAAAACAAGAGTTTAACTCTTGTTGTAGTACCTGCCTTGAAGTCTGTGGTCCTCAGTGCTGGTGGTAGTGGTACAGGAGAATTGGCTGAATGGCCCATTTTGTGAGCAGGCAAAATGAGGACTGAAGCCAGCTTATTGCCAGCCACCTGCAGATCATGGGGACAAGGGCAGCCACAGGAGTTCAGTCTGCCCGTCACTGATGTCCATGAGGAGCTGCCCTTTCCTCCTCAGTGCCTGGTTTAATGAACAGCTTTGAGGGAAGGTGCAGTCCTAGAATCTGCAGTATCAGAGGGCAGAGGAAAAAAGGGTTTTCAAAGGAAAAGAATGGTCTTTTGTGAAGAATTTCCAAGTAGGGCAAGCCTGCATGTAAGTCTGGTCTCAAGCAAAAGGAACAAAAGGTGTCCCTTCCCTCAGGGTGGAAGCAGAACAAAGGAAAAGCCCATCCGAGTCTGAGAGCAAGAGAGGGAGACCATATGCCCAAGGGAGAGGTCTCAGCCCTTCACCCCTGCATTTCCACCCACAGCCACCAGCAACAGAAAAAGAACCATACAGCAAGAGCAAACAAAAATGCTCAGCTTGAGGCTGGACTGCAAATTAACTGTGTACAGTCGGTTCTTGGTACAGCAAGTGGTTCTCAGCAGTATTTTTTCTTGAAGTTTGTTGCTCAAGGGTTGACCATCACCAGTCCTTCCCCCTCCTCTCCTAGGCCCTTCAAAAACAACGTTTTCTAGTGGTGGAGGAATCTGGTGCGAAGCAGTCCTTTGGTTCTATCATAGCTGCATGTGGCTCTGTCAGGAGAGCCAAGGGCTCCTTGGGTGCCCCTCAGGGACCACCATTGCCTCCAGGGCTTGGATACAGATGGCAGTGCCACCTACCCCTAAGATGTGAAGCATGCAGGCCTCCAGCAGAACCGATCACAAAGGAAGCGATGCTGTAGGGGAGCAGGAGGGTAGGACTTGATGGAGCTAAAAATGTCTCTCTTTCCACAAAAAAAAAAACAAACAAACTTTATGAGGCTGGAATTTAAGTCATTTAAGAGACAGAATGGTCTTACTCATGCAGCTAATTAGAGGTTGCCTCACATAAAGGAAAAAAAAAACAAAAAACAACATAACATTTACAACAGTAAAAATTATGAGTGATTTGTTTCCAAATTGTGCCAAAGAGAAAAACCCACAGAGCCAGCAAAGTTTTTCCTTTTTTCCTTAGAGGCTGGAGAACTGCAGGCATCCAGCTGCCTCCTGCCTGGGGGGCTAGCACTAGCCAGGAGCAATTAGATGCTAGATTATAATTGGGCTTCCGTGAACCACCTCTTCAATCAGCCATCAGCTGCAATGCTGCTGTAAAAGCAGCTATGACAGTCCTCCCCTAGCCTTTCTACCTACTTATTTTTTACAGAGGGTTTTGTAGTTCTTGGCTGGCAGAGGACAGGAAATTACCTGCAGGTTGCCTATTTCAGCCACCAGCTGGACACAGGTGGGACAGCCTTCCTTCAACTGCCCATTGGGCTGCCTTACTGCTGGGGCAGCTGAGGGGGCATGGAAGGTCTTCAGTCCCAGCAGCTTGGATCTCGACCACATCCATCTTCCTCCTTCTCATCTCAGTATGGTTTTGGTCCCTGCTGTGACCTTGACTGAGCCTGAACTGAAGCTGGACTTGCCAGGCAGTGAAAGGGCTTGCAGAGAGGAGCAGAGGGCCCTGGACTTGTTTTGGCGTCATTGCTTTTCACTGTATTTTTATGCACATTACAGAACAGCTGAGGTGGATAGGCACCTCCAGAGACCACACAGTCCAGCAGCATCACCCACAGCAGGATGCCCAGGACCATGCCCAGGTGGGTTCTGAGTATTTGCATGGGTGATGCTGCCCTCTCCATGGGTGACTGGTTCTAGCAGACTTCCTGGATGTGGAATACAGAATGAAATTTTGTGTTAAAGCAGAATTTTCTGTGTTCCTGTGCATGCCCATTGCCTCTTGTCCTGTCACAGCAAAACAGAAGAGCCTGCCTCCCTACCATCAGGTATTTGTATATTTATATGTATTCCTAGTACAGTATATTTAATAGAAAAATAAAAGAGGATTTCTGTAACTAAAACAAGAAGTGATCAGAGTATCTCATTAAAAAAGAGAGGCAAACTACCAGGCAAGCAAAAAAGGAATGCAAAGCTACATGGTAAAGTACAAAGCTAGCCTGACTGCATAGGAGAGCATCAAAATTGTTCTGTCAAATGCTAAAAAGTTTCCTTCTGTTTACATATCTCCTGAATTGTGTAGTTAAGTCAGAGTTAAAAGGATTTTCACCATTTTAATCCCCCAGTACACTACTGCAAAGCGTCTTTGAAACTTCAGAACAGTATGTGCAAAGGGTTTTTAGACGGGATGAGGAGAAAATGTCTCACTGTGGCTGCCCAGACCACTCTGCTCTCTGTCCCACCAGGCCAAGGTCCTTGGGCCTCCAATGAACAGTGGTTGGTAATACTGCAAACAAGCAGCTTGTTGCAGTGGAAAATATTGGACAGGCTTAAGTATAAGCACATATCCACCCACTTCCTGCCACGTCCATTAATGCAGGTAATGTTGCTGCAATTAAAAACCATGCATTTCCCAAGAAGGTCCAAGAAACCACACTTAACCATCCACTTAGAATAGTTCATCAGTATAATATTTCAGGTGCCACTATGTGGTAAGGACTGGCAAATAACACTGTTTTAAGTACTTCATCTACAATTCTTACTTGAAGACCTTTGTGCATTAAAGTATTTTCCTTCTGTGTAGTTTTCCATATAATTTCTGCATTTTCAATCACTTTGACGCAGAGCAGAAATACTCACAAGGCAGATTCAGGTGCATTTATGTAGGGCATAGGATTACAGCAAAACTTTCTCAGAATGTCCTGAAGGTCATAATGATTTTTCGGACCTTTTCTGAATCCATCTCCACAGCAGGGCAACAGCCACATTACCACGTGATCACTGTTGTTACCACCTGCCATAGGCCATGTCTGCAGGGCTCCCCATGAATGAGCCCAGTTGCTCTGGGTAGCTTTCCTCCCTCTGCATTGCTTTATGCCTTACTAAAACATGAATTCCTGTCAGTAATCTGAAAAACCTATTGGAAATTTTGGCTTCAGTTAAAAACCTCAAACACTTGCCCATATAGTCTGCAGATAGTAGAAGGTAACAATGCTGTGTTTAAAAGACAACAAAAACTCTGGGCAGAATGAGGATACAGCGGCTCTGATATTCGTGGCCAGCTATCACCTATTTTGCTTTTGCAGGAGGAAGGCTTTATAGTCAGTATCTCACTTACTGGTAACATATAGAAGAAATTATTTGCAGATGAGTCCAATCACAGAGATGGAGGCAGTTATTGGAGAGAAGAAGCCTTTCTGTTAGCAGGCTACCAAGCAGGAGGGTAAACATCATTATGTGTAGGAGATCTTACAAGCTCTGCGATTAATAAATGCCAGTCAGACAGGTATTTTTGGTAATAATTCTTTGGCCTAAAGCTATGAATTTCCTCAAAAATCTCACGACGAGAAGCTGGAAACAAATATTTCACTATTTATGTCCTATTTTATTGCAGGCTTCCTTTTTGGATATAGATACACAATTCATCTTTCTAGGAATGCATTTTCCTCATGCAAAATATCTTTATTGTAACACAAAGTTATTGTGTTTGTATCATTTATGGATGTGTCTGAAGCATTCTAAGGACTGTGGATTAAAGGTGCTATATTAGTGCCAAGCACACAATAGGTTATTAAGCTTATCCTCAAAAATATGTTTGTTTGGTCTTCATTTCTTCTGCTGGCACAGGCTTCGGACCAAGACACAAGGAAGGCTTTTCCATAACCCTACCCCTCTCATTGCTATGTGGGAGCAGACCCAGAATGTATGCCATCTTCTGCACAGTCTGGTGACAGCACTTCCCAGGTAATCTGAAATCACCTGCACCCAAGAAAGAAAGAGAAAAGAGAAAAATGCATAAGCTGATTATTTGCATTAGTTTTTTTTTTCCGCTCATCCCCATAAGGAAGGGATGGCGAGGGCAGCACTGTTCAAAGCAGGCAGCTTTGAGCCCTGCCTTGTCGCTGCAAACAGCCAAGCCCGAGTAAAGCAAATTATGCAGCTGCTGCTGGGCATTTAAAATGTATATGAACAAGCTGTCACTCCTCGATCTGAAACTTATTCAGTTATTCAAACTAATTCAATTCCATCACCCAGCCCTGACACTCTGGTGCCTCCCACAGACTGTTTTAATGGGAAGTGATACGTAAGTGCAGACACCTCAGAAGTGGGTGGCAGGGGGACGTTTCTGATTCAACAATCATTGCTGTGGCTGTTAACAGCACCGGCATTTATGCGATCCTAATTATTCTGTGAGCACAAGAGGCACCAGGAGGGCCCGTGCCTTTCCTCCTGCCCCTCTGGCACTGCCTGTGGCCATCCCTACATGTCCCATGCTGCCTCCATCTACCCTTGCACCATACCCCACCTGCTCTGCCTGCTGACACGAGCAGCATGTGGGCTTTCAGTGTCCCCAGCAGGGCTTACATCAGCCTTCAGGCCTTCAGCGTCTCCTCAACTGGGCTGGCTTGAAAGAAAATGGTTGACTGTAAAAAAAAAAAAAAAAACAACCCCTAGCAGTAGTGAATGCTCCTCCCTATGAGTCCCTCTTCATCTAACCTCAACTCAGACTGCTGTGACTCTGAGCAGCCCTGATAGAGACAGTCCCTATATTGACACTCTTGTGTATCTGTAAGAGCGATAAGAGAATAAAGAAAGGCTTTGCCTTGAGACTGTGCCCTCATTTATGCTGAAGTTCCTATCAACAGACACTGTTGTCTAGGACTTTCAAACACCAGCAATGCCTAGTCATGGATGTTTGGGTTTCAAAACAGTTTTGCATTGTCTGTGCAGGAAAACAAACCATAAAGAGCCTCTCTGCTGAATCCAGCACAAATGAGGTCCAGTCCAACAGCCGTCTCACACAGGACAAGGACTTGGTCTGTCATTATTTGGTTTTTAATTAATATTCCAAAGAGAGTACAAAGTCTTTGACATCAGCACCTGCAGATGCTGTAAGGTCACCCAGCACCAGCTGGTGAGCAGATCATGATGGGTCCCACTGAATGCCACATTTCAACCATTACTGGGAGCTCAAGATCCTGCTATCCCACAAGGATATCCCAGGGAGGATGCAGGGTTAGCTCATCCCTACCAAGCCTGCTGGCAAGGAGTCAGGCAAAGATTGCTTAGTATTTTACCCAAAGATTTTCCTGCACCCAAGCAAAAGCCTTCCATAAACAGAAAGGCTGAAGCTCCAGTCCAATGCTGTGGTAACAGCATTCCTCTCATCCCCCCAGGCACAGATAGGCTCCATTGGTCCTGCACAGCCTCACTGCTCCTTGCTCATGCCAGGCACGGTCCCATACCCCTGAGAGCATTCACTGGAGAGGCCAGGAGGGCAGCTGGGCAGGTCAGACCCAAAGGAGCTATGTTATGTATACCTCTCTTACTCTAAACTTGCACAGGCAGAAGAAGGCATTTTTTAGGAGAAGTGATGCAAAGGTTAAGTCTTGATTTCGTTTCATTACACAATCACAAGGCAATAAATTGCACAGTGATGCAAATACCAGTCTCTGCTTTTGCTGTGTAGGTTTCCTCCACTGGCAGCAATGCTAAGGGAATACCAGAGTGGGATGGCTGCGTCTTTTTGACACACCAACACGCTGTCACACAATTCTGGCATCAGGAGATGAAGAGAGCTCAGGAGAGAGCAGATGCCATTTGAAACCAGCAGGCTGCAGTGCTTTCGACTTTATTTCGTGTTGCGCACAAATACAGTGACCATGGCTGAAAGATCAGATACTAAAAACACCTGATCAGGAGTTTTGCTGATAATAAATCACTTTCCTTTGGAGTTTGCTGTGCAGCACAGATGAACCAATTATCAGGACAGACAAAAAGCGTGTTTCAAGCTTCTCTTACCATTAATGTCTTGTGGATATGCAAAATGAGTAATAAACATGACTCTAGGAACCTGTATGCTGGGTTTGCTCACCGTACCTTTCAGAGCAAAAGTATTTACATACTTAAAATATATTCATAATAATTTGTCAGTCACTGAAAAGAGCAGGATTCACTGCAAACATTGATGTAATTGCAGTTTTCTCACCATAAAAGCTTTGCTTGCTTAGGTCTTGCAAATGATTGTGTTGCATGCATTAAGAAGTGTACACATCATTAATTTTATATTATTAATATTTAAAATGCATACTGCAATATGACATGAAAACTCCCATAATGTCAGCATGGGCACATGCCAAAGCACACAGCAATCTCATGATTCCCTGTACAGGCATGTGTAGGAGCAGCCAAGGAGAGGCAATGAGGCCAGCTGTTTTCTTCTTCCCCATCCTTTGCATATTGGGAGTTAAAGCCCATAGCCTGCATGTCCCAGGGACACGTACAGGAGGGCAAAGTCCCCATACCTCTTTTCCCTTAGCCAGACTGCACAGAAAGCCTTGAATCTAGATTTGGTGCTCAACAGGAGCATTGTGCGCCAGCACAAGGCAAACCAAGTCTTGTACATAGGTCTCTCCTCCTATTTAATTCCATAGAAACCATAGCAGATGCAAAGAGCACAGTAACACTATTTGATAGAGCACATTCTCAGCTACTGTTCTTCAACACAACATTAGCTGTGCACTTTTGCCAGTGACAAACAACAGCATGCACCCACCACCTCACTGCACTCACATCCACCGGTTGGTCTCTATAAGCACTCAGCAACCATCAGGGAATGTCAGTGGGTGCCATTTTTTCTTCACAGAGGAATTCAGTTCTACACCTTTGCTTCAGCTGCACTTCCATGCCAGATGCCATCGTGTCAGAATGTCCCTTTCCTACCATCTGCCTCATGGCAACAACATGAAATGGAATATTGGTGGGAAGGTTCAATCTCTATTGTGATGCCACCAACATCTGCTTATAACATCCCCCAACATCCCCCTCTTCTCATGGGCAGGTTCTTTACAGAGAGAGTGGTGAGGTGCTGGAACAGCTGCCCAGAGAGGCTGTGGATGCCCTGACCATCCCTGGAGGTGTTCAAGGCCAGGTTGGATGGGGCCCTGGGCAGCCTGGGCTGGTATTAAATGGGGAGGTTGGTGGCCCTGCGTGTGGCAGGGGAGTTGGAGTTTCATGATCCTTGAGGTCCCTTCCAACCCTGGCCATTCTGTGATTCTAACATTGCCAATATAATAAAATAGGAGGTGTTACTTTCAGAGCACAACACTTTCCCAGTATGCACACAGGCAAGGAGTTAAATCCCAGGTTTGGGTTTCAGGCTACTTCAGTGAAAGAAGGGAAAATGCAGGCTGTGGTCACAAATGTCAATGAATAGCTGGTAACAGCAGAGTTTCACTTAAAATAGCAGTAGGTCACACTCACAAGATGCTTTTTTAAGAGGGTAAGGTCTGGTGCTAGCTGTAAATGGGGAAAGCAGCATGTGGGAAGCAGCTCAATTGACAGGCAAGGACCCGAGAGGTCACATAATAGGGTTCAATCTCTGTTTAACCATACAAAGCTGAGCTGGGAAAGTGCATGTTAAAGCAGTGGCTTGATGAGGCAAGTCTCTGCCTGGGCTGCATCCCTCACAGAGCCAGTCCCACAGAGAGGCCAAGCTTGGGGTCCTGCCCTTCTGCTGGGAAGCACTCTGTGCCCCTCGTAGAGTGGTGGGAAGGGGGCACAGCAGTGGAGCATCACTGCCCCAGGGAAGTGGCTTGGAGGGAGCCATACCCCGGGCATTCCCTTGGAGGGCAGAATATATGAGCTGGCTGCAGGCGAAATTTCCAGCGCAGCCAGGCATAAACACAGACAGCTTTTAGCCTGAAACAGTACACAGGCAAACCAGGCAACAAGAGCAGTTCAAAGACATCTCGTTTACTTAGAAGCACGAGCCTCATTCATTCAGAGAAGACACGACTTGGAAAGCCTAGAGGATGGAGAGCTTTACAGCGGAAATTTCAAGCAACGTTTCAGCTAGTCCTGAAATACTTCAGCCCAAGTGCACATAAATTTGAACAGAAGGAAGGACAAATATTAGTTCCTTCAGAACTTCTGTGGAACAGCCTGACTGCAGTACTTGGTGCCTTATGTCCCACAACTATTCTGAACCAGCTCTGAACCTGAGTTGTGTCTGTTAAGTCAGAATTATGGGTCACACAGCAATTACCAGGCTGTTTCAGGGAGGAAGGGAGGGAGGAAAGGAGGGAAAGAGTATAGGAAGGGAGGAAGGGAAGAAGGGAGGAAGGGAGGAAGTGAGAGGAGGGAGG
>NW_024884878.1:8716680-8734320 GCF_019232065.1 Centrocercus urophasianus
AAGGAAGGAAGGAAGGAAGGAAGGAAGGAAGGAAGGAAGGAAGGAAGGAAGGAAGGAAGGAAGGAAGGAAGGAAGGAAGGAAGGAAGGAAGGAAGGAAGGAAGGAAGGAAGGAAGGAAGGAGGGAGGGAGGGAGGGAGGGAAGGAAATGCTCTTTTTAGAATTATAGATGTTTGTTCTTCAGTCTTCCGCAATTCAGTATTTGTCAGAGCTCATATGCATGCATATGTGTGTACACACACCCAGCACCAACTTGAGTCCTTCCTAATTTTTATAACTTGAGCTGCTGCATACACCATTGCCCACTATGTTGTTACAGACCAGAACAAAGGGAACAGAATGAGTGATGCTCTTCTGGGAACCAGTGTCAGTGCTGAGACTGCACTCTAGGGAAAGGAGAGACTCCTCAGAAAGAGGTTTTCTACCCTACGTTGCAAGTCTTCTTCAATATATCCCTTTTATACACTGCTCTGCTCTGAAATCTCTTAAGATGCTGCTGGTCCTGTGCAAACCGAGGTTGTAGGTACTGTAGGACACCTGCACACAGCCTTGCACAGGATGCCAGATGGTTTTGATCCTCTGCAGCCCACAGAAGCAGTTCTAGTGGCTGGTGAAATCCTTATGGAGCACAAATTCTTTTAAGAGTAAAGAGTACATTTACATGCTCCATTGACTCCCCATCTCTTATCAAATGTCATCTGAAAGCAAGTATTTTATTCTTCACTTGTACCTATTAATATCTCACTCCCTCAGATATTAATTATTTTTCTGCTCTGCAGATGCACTATTTAAAGATTACAGAAATTTCTAACTGTAGTTTGGGCAGGTGATTATATGCAAAATAAAACCATTATCATGGAAGTTACTCTAGGCTGTGATATTAAAGATGAGCACATGAAATACAGCTCCACATGCCAACTCAGTCATGCCATTCTTCACTCTTGTGAGGAGCAATATTCCATAGCAATATCTGGATTGGTGAGCATCTGGGGGGGGGCGCGCGGCAGCAGCTGGACCCAGATTGTAGTGTTGTCCCTGGCCTCAGGATGCAGCTATGTTCTCTCTGCAGGTGAAAGGACCATCTTCTGATTTTCGCCCCAGTCACTTCCAGGACCAACTTCTGCATCCTTCCTTATACTGATCTAATTACAGCCAGGGTGTGATATAGTTCAAGAAAAGCTGAATTAGGCCTTCAGCAACCAGCAGACAAAACACTAATTTGGGGGGGGAGAAAGGGGGGAGGAACAGGCATTTTTTAATTACAGAAAGGTGGAGTGGCTAATTATCCAGATGCTCTGGTTTCCTTGGGGTTATACTTCACGAATATTTGTTTCCCATGTTAATTTGGGAGCCATGTATGTGACTCTCTTATAAATATTAATTATATACTATGAGCCATAATATCCTCACACCTCACCATGTAGAAACCAAGTCATAGCTCACTTTCTGACACCCAGCAATGACCTCCAACAGATTAATGTCAAAAAATTAAGTGGTTCCTCTCTGATGATGCCCAGTCACTTCACGGTCCTACTAATGGAGTGACCTCAGCAACAGCCTCTGGAGCAGGAAAACAGGGTCCCACCTCACAGCTTGGAAGAAAGAAGGAAAAGCAGTGCTGAGGGGACTGCAGGCAGGATTCTGGGTTTTCCTGCTGCCAAGGAAACCTGCTGAGTTCACAGAGATACAGGGATGGAGCAGGATCTGACCCGTGTACGCATTAGGTAATGCAGCTAGCGGCACTTGGCACACCTCTGCTGGCTGCAGCAGTGCTCTGTCAGCTTACATCCATTGTAGCTACATCTTAACAGTATATATTTCATCTACCTTTGATAGTCCTTGTAACAAAATACTGTAAAGTGCATGGCTGGAATTGAATCTGCCATAGCAGGACACCAGTGTGGAAAGCTTAAGATTCCCTTCTGTCTCTCCAATAACTGCATTCACTCACAAACACGGTAACACACACCACCAAATGTTTTTTGCATACCTATGCATTTCTCTGAAGGACAGGAATATTTTTCAGTTCATTTATATTACTACTATTCATTATGCTATTCAATTACACTAAGTGCCCTAATTACTTATTTACAAGGGGTTCATAACTCTCTACTTTTTACCCAGTGTGTGCACAACACCTCGTGGCTATAAACTCCTGTGCCCACAGGGTCATGGAGAACTGCAGACTGCAGGGTACCACACCATTCTTCCCCACCTGCTCCCCCCAAGGCTTTGCCCTGTGGCACTGAGTTCTTCATGCCTTTCCCAGAACATTTAGAGCACACTGTTGCTCCACAGCAAGCCTTGTTTTGCCTATCAAGGCTATCCTATCTCCAGCTGGGCTTTTCTTCTCTGGCTGAAGAAGCACAGTTTGCACAAGTTTACAAGTTTTCTTGTCTACTCTGTTATCCACAGAGTATAATCATGTCAGCAACCCTGTTTCTGAGGTGCATCCTCCAGAACTGAGTGCCCTGGCTCAAGGACCTGCTTGCTGAGCAAAGCAGAAAGCGTGCTTCCCCTGCCTTGCCACTTCATGGTCCTGTGTATATCCTGTAGGCAGGTGGGTTGCAGTTTGCACCTTGTCTGCATGCAGCTGTTTATTTCTATTCAAAGTCATATTGAGCCAAATTTTCCTCTGCCCTTCCTTGTGCAGCTGGTATATTCCTTATGTGTTACACCACACATTCATCCCTAATGAGCTGCACCTTCTTTTCTCAGTCCATAACTCTAATTTGTCAATGTTACGTGGAATGCTAATCCAGGCTTGCAACCTTCTTGTAACAACACTGATAAGCATGATCACTACCCCTGCATTCAGGTAATTAGCAACTTGCTGAAATAGTCCTGGTGTTAGGAGCTGCTAAACTGGTTGCTTGATAGATGCCAGTCTGCTGCCATCTGTGTTCTCAGGTTCACTCCAGAGTAAGGCTAATCACATTTTCCCAAAAGGCACACAGCACTTGCCTAAATGGGAAATGGGATGGCCTGGTCCTGGTTCTCTCCTTCCAGTAAATGGCCTCGGCCGTGCATTTTCTGCAAACAGCTGCTCCTGGATCCCCAGTCTCCCTAGTAGTCCTGCATGCCCTGAGTGCAGCTTTAGCCCAGCTCCCAGCTTCTCCGGCAGCTGGACCTCACCTGCACATCATGCTGGGAGTCCTGCAGCCACCACTCACCCCACACAAGAAACTGCATGCCGAGCCATGTCCCTTGAGTGAGGTTTGCACTGACCAACACTTTTACCCATCAAGAACAAAACCCACTCCACAGTTCACACCAGGCCCCCTGGGCCTCCACATTCCCAGCGAGAGCCAAATAAGAGAGCAGCCAAGAGCATGCTGTCTGCTTCCCACAGCCTGTGGGAGAGTCACAGGCATGACACAAGCCCAGAGGTCTGCCAGACTTGGCTGCTCTGGGTCTGCCAGCTCGGGAAACTCACAGCTCCCTTCCTGGGGAAAGGCTCCATGGGCAAATGGTGCCGTGATGGGGCACGAATGTGCAAAAACATGTGGCTAGAGGTGTGTCAGGAAGCTATCATGGTTAAGGGAGGCCTTTTTCCACTCTTTTTGATTGGGTATCAACCAAAAGCCATATGCACACAAGCTGGTTACCGGCTGTGTTCCAGTAGAGATTTGGCAGCCCTTTGGTGGATGTCATCTTGCTGCCCAGCTACTCGCAAACTACCTCTAAACCAAGCTGCATCAGCACAGAAACATTCAATTGCAACGTTCAAATCAAATAAAGCAATCAAGTATTTTGGAAGATATGCGTTAAAAACAAAGAGAAAATGTGCTTAACACACAGCCAGTAAAACTTGAAAGGTCTCTCTATTTCTCCCCCTTTCCTGGCCTTTCTCCACTGCTGGTTTGATAGCACTTGGTCTTGGCAGAGGCCCTGGCTTATCTCTTGCAAAAGAGCTCAGTCTTCCCTTTGAAATGTCTGTGCTCCTTCCCTCATCCCTCTGAAGCATGCTCCTGAGATAGTCCTGCACTTATCAACCAAAACAAACATTGCCCAGCTCCCTGGAGGGCAAACTCTGCTTTGTAAGGCCAAGCACTGCCTTCTGGTCTTGGCCAGTCAACCAGCTGCTCCTGGAGGGAAAAAAGTGGGCACATTTCATCCCCACCACCTCCACCTTTTAGCAGGGGGAGTCTCCCTCCACATGCACCTCAAATTTGAAGCTAGCCTGCATGCCAGCAGGTGCAGCTGGACACCAGTATCCCTATGCAATGGACATGTGAAGCAGAATGCTTATTTTCAGTTGGCCCTCCCACAGCAGCTCACCTTGGGCCACACCGAGGTGAGGAGATGAGTGAGTGGCAGTGATTCTGTGGCATCACCGTGCAAGAGGATCAGGGAACTCCAAATGGAGTTTGGAAGGTAGAGGAGGAAGTGCTGAGAGAAAGAGCTCAGTCTGTTCTCATGCACGTGGCAGTGCTGGCTGCAGTTTTTACATCTCTGTAAATATTGCTCTCAACAGAAAGTCAGTTTACCTCCACGAGCGCAAGCTGCTTTCATGTTATTACCCAGCATGTGGAACGTGAGCTGAGCATACAGATCCAATTGTGTAAAGTTCCCTGAAACAATAGCCTGTGAGAGAAGGAGGAGAGATTATGGAAAATAAGGGGGCAAATTGCAACACTTACACATAGCAGAAATACACAGACCTTCTAGAAGTGCTAATGCCAAATTCAACATAGGTTTTCTGAAACTCCTGTTATTTCATTATCTGGTTTTATATTGTGAGGAGGATTTGGTGAGAGAATTACTTTAAGATGTATTTAAACCCTGGAAACAGAGCGAAACCCTGTTGAGTTACAACCTATCTAATTTAAATGAAAAGACTTCTTTCCCAGTAGTGTCCACATATGCAAAAATACATACCACTAGCTAGAAAAATCCTCCAAACCATCTATATTTCACTTGCTGATAATAAATCCATGCAAATGGACTACAGCCAAATGTATGATGCAACCACCTTAGTTATAAATATTAACAAATTTTAATTCATACGCAATGCTACAGAAAATGCTAATTTGAGAAATGTCTGCTACCAGATTACAACATGCTTAAAAGGCCTTTGCTTCAACATGCACTGGAGAGGTGTGGAAAATTCAGAGCAAACTGACAACATGTTTGATTTATTTTTCAGAAATCTCTGGAGCTCTGTCAACTTATCACAATTAATTCCAAATGCAAAAATAGCTTAATATTGTGTGTGAAGCAGGAATTGGATGCTATCTCTGACTGCCTTCTGACAGGAGAGAAAGACTTTTTCATGCAACCATGTGAGGCATTTCAGTTTCATTCCTCTGTTGTGACAGGGTAGCACAGAAAAAGCATCTTAGGGTGGTGGGTTGGCTTGTTTTATACCACCACCAGAGTGAAAAAGAAATTACAAATATTTCTGCCTTCTCACCGTCAACAGTGACAGCTTAAGGGAAATAAGAGCAACTCCTCCCGAAGCTCTGTGCACCATTACTCCATCATGCTGGCAGGCTCACGCACGTACAGGCTCAGAGCTCACTCATGCTGCACAACGCACTAGTGCATTCTTGAATAATTTAGATGAAATACGTAGAGGCACTGGGCTTCTCACTGTAATTATTCGATGCTGATGTTATCCTTTCCAGAAATCTCAGAAATGTTGGTGAGGAATACTTAAGGTTTGAGTGAAGCAAAAACCTAAATAAAGGAATTGGCCCGAAGAAGTTGATCATACTTGCATTAAACAAATTGCCTGCATCCTTTGTGGGCAGAGAACATCCTGGATATGTAAAATAAAGTGGTCAATATATTTAGCTTGCCTGACTGGCACTCAGACAGTGGATCGCTGCAAACCTTGACAGTACAACAGAGGTCATAAAAAAAATAGAAAGGAAGACAAAATGCATCACCAGTATATTCAACATAAGCAAGCACTTTGTTTTTCCAGAGCAGGCACCTAGGTCAGCCTCTCCTGATCTTGTTTTGTATCAGCAGAGCTACGTTGTGTGCACAGTGGGGAGGGAGGTTCTGGGTTTCTCAATGTGCTGGGATTTATCCCAGAGTGAGCAGGGCAGCGAGGGAGCTCAGGGTGATGCTCCTGTCCCTTTCAAGCCTGCAGTCCCCTGCTGTTACATACCATGCCACTCGTACTGCACTGCAGCCATGGGAAGGATCACGATTGATTATCTCCATCTTCATGCAGGAAACCATATTATTATTTTGTTGAGTGTCCTCTGGGGAGGGAAGTGGCACCAGGAGCAGATGGTAAGGCAGTAGCAGCTTTCTGAAAATCAAAGGTGGCAGTTTTGCATGACTAAAATTCTTAGAGAGATTTTTAGCCGGCGCTTCTCCCACAAATGCAAATCATCCCCATTGCTGGGCTTGTATCTCCACTGCAAAGCACACCCAGGGCAAGAGATCCTGCCCTGAGATACGGCACTGACAGCATGTTCCCCACAACACAGCACCTTGCCCTCTGTTCATACACAACTGCGGCGGGTGGCATCAGAGATGTCTGTCAGGATTATGCGATTAAGCTAACCACCTGAATATGTATTTCTTTACATAACAGCTAAACAGACTCTTCACACCTCCCTAAGCAGTCAGCAGAGATGTAGATCTCGACATTAATGCAGATTAATCTTGGAGCACCAAAGGAAACGTCTCATAATTGGTACAAATCAACCGGTTTCGATAGCAATCATCTGCAGCCCACCACGTACAAAGAAGCTGTGAAATGGATTAGCTGAGACAAGAGAGGAGGGAGAGAAAGAGATAGGAACAAACACCAGTGGAGACCAAAGGGGAGAAAAGCTGAGGGAGTACGGATGTGTTTCCAAGGGCTCCGAGTCCACTCCGACAGCAGATTTTGCCTTCTCCTATAATGATCTGTTATCTGGGAGAGCAAACAAAGCAGCAGAAAGGCGCAGCTTGCTTGCTGCCTGCAGTGGCTATCAGCAGCGAGGCCCAGTGTCCCACCAAATGCTTGCACTCTGCTTCTGGCTGTGCCCAGCAAGGAGACTAGTGCATGGTAAAGCTATTTTGCCAAGGGTGCTTTGGAAGCTTTATAGGACTGACTCTGAAAACAAAATAAAGGGCCTGCAACAACAACAAAAAATAACCCCTTACATTAGTAAGAGATACTGCTTTGAATTTATGCATAATTATTCATGCAGAGGAGAAATACTGTGTGATCATGCTGACTTATGTAATGTATCCAAAAGCCTGTATGTTATGGGGGTCTCAAAACATCATGGTTCCCAAAGGAGAAAAGCATCTGCTGCTGCTGTATGAACACACCATTATGGCTTTTATTCAAATATAAGGCAACGGGTAAGAGAGCTGCTGAGCTGTCATGGTTGAAGCAGAGGGCTGGGGCTGGGAGGTGGGGCCTCGTGATACAGAAGATGTGCAGGAGATGGAGAGAGGGACAGTGGCAACCAGGGAAGGAAACAGAGCCTTCCCTGGGGAAGGCAGCAAGGCAGAGGTACTGAACACAGCATGTGTCAGACAAATTCAGGCCTTCAGAAGAGACCCTCTGCCTTCCTGCCCTGCTGTGGCACTGGCATGGGGGAATTCACAGAAGCAATCATGTGCAGCACAAGCACTATCATCACCTCCAAATGGAAAATTGAGTTTGCTTAGAATCAGAGAATTTGCATACAATTTAGCAGTAGAGAGGATAAAACACTAAAATGCATTCTTCCAACAAGCACTCCTCAGGCTATTGATAGCTGCCAGAAAATTAGAACACCCACAAGGGCTTTTTCTTCAAAGAGTATTAATTTGAATTAAACACATAGAATGCATTGTAGTAAAATACACATATTAAAATACGTTGGAGAGCACGACACGCTGTGGACACCTGCATATGGTGTGATCTCACTGTCCTGCTCAGCAGAAGCATAAAATTCCAAGATTTTTGAGGAGAGAGAGAAAGAGACAAAGAAGAAAGAGAGAAAAAGAGGGAAACCAAGAAAGAAAAAAGAAGAATGCAACTGAAAAAGGAAAGTCTGAAGAAGTCTACCACGAGTTAAAAAGCAAGTTGTCTTTTTTGTCTAGATTTGCTTTTTACTTTAGTATTTGCATAGCACTACTCTCAGAACTACAAAGCTGTGCTAGAGGAATGACACATGCCTGAAAACACCCTCCTGAAAAGCATCTGAACACCAGAAAACAACAGTATAAGGAAAAGAGAGGAGAAAAGGCAATTTTCCTGTTGATATGAAGTTACTGATCTGCCACGAGGAGCTACAGCCTCACAGGTGCATGAAGTTGTGCATAGTATGTGACACAGGACCTCTACCTTTAGATGAATCTGGTTTCTTAATCAATTGGAAAAATGTTATCCATAGACATGGGAACTGAATGCAACATTTCCATAGAGTGTCCCAGGCTGTATGTAAAATATAGCTAAAAAAAAAAGGAACAAAACGAAAATGCCTACCAGAGGGAACTGAAAAAGCAGGTGAGGTGGAAGGACAACTGCAGAACACCAATGTGATGTACAAGGATGGTGGAATGACAGATGAGCGAGATCCTTCCACTTAATGGAGCTTGTGAAGGAAGGGATTCTTGTGGAAACAGAGCAAGGAGGGACAGAGTTTCAGAAGACATTGGTCCAACCCACAGCTCGGGCACAAGTTTCAGGGAGACTTGCAGCATGCCTGGCCCTGCCAAGCCTTCCAGTCATCAGAATGAACACCTCCTACTCTCCCCCAGTAAAATGGGGCCTAGCCACCTCTTTGATTAGCATCCCTACAGACACAAAGAACTGTCTGTCCCGCTGGTCTAAGGTTTACAACCCAGACAGACTTACTCTGCTCTAAGGAAGGCAAACACTGTGCACAAAGGCTGGCTTGCTAAAAAAAATAATTGGTGGCACAATCTGTGATAAACACAGGCAAGTGCAGTCCAACCACTCTGACTGGGGCAAGCACAATTCTACTTTGTTCTTCAGATTCCCAAGGAAGGACGCTGACACCAGGCAAGGTAGCCCAAAGAGAAGGGCTGCTCAGCAGAGCCAGAGCCAGTGCAACCCCAGAGGGACTGCTTGCCAGCTTGTTTGCAATTTGATCCCACTTAGCACAACCAAATATCAAAATATGTTGTTTCTAAACAGAAGACTGAAGACTATTATGCAAATCATTCTTATCCTAATGCACAGGCAAATGATTGAATTAGAGCAATAGGATTAAATGTTAATTTGTCACTATGATAGTTCAATTTAGAATTTTATTTTTTTTTTAAAAAAAAAGCTGACACTACAGTTTCTGTTCCATCAGTCAAATGTTTCAAGGGATGACGTCTTTTCTTTCTCGAGAAAATTATCCCTAGAGGAAGGTAATGGACTAATTAAGGCAATTAATGGTGAAGGCATCAGGTGCTTCCTTCCAAATCACTGTGCAGAAGTTGCATCCCTGAGCCCATGCTGCCTGTGATGTGAGCAGCGCTCCATCCCTGCAAGCATCCAATGGGTGGGTGGTTTGTTGCCTCCCATCTCAGGAGATGTGATGTGATATTTCTGCCAAGCTATCCCTACCTTATGGCCATACTCTGTATTTCTAGCCAGTATCCACAGCTGGCTTTTCCAAATCTACTTTCTTATGGTGGTGCTGCACCACAAAACCTGTGCTTCTCCCCCAGCTCCAAGGTGCAGCCATTCACCATGCAGTCCTGTCCGATTTGACTGTCTCTGGCTGGAGAGAAAGCCCAGCCTGCTGCTTCATCTCTGGCAAAGAAAGATGAGTGGAAGTGCCTGACTGCGTGAAGTACAGTAAGTAGCACTAGGCTCTAATACAGCAATTCCTGCCTGAGACAATTTAGCTTTTGCTAACTATGCAGATGTTTGTGGAGGAGAAAACAGTCACGAGCAATTTTAGAAGTGAAATGCTTGATGCTTAATCTTGCACCTGTCCTAAGAACTGAAATGGGCTTTTTCTAGCCTGGATCATGCTGCACAGAGCTGCAGATCAACCTCAGGCAGAACATTTCAAATGTCAAATAGATGCAAATCCTCTGCTTGCTCTCATGATAAAAAGGGAAAGTCACCAGGATAAAAACAATAAGCTATTGTAACCAACACACTCTTATTAACGGCATCATTCTTAATGTTTTGGATAATAAGGCAATAAATAATATAAATAATAATAATAGGAAAAAGTAGTTACACTTATTATTAACGTTGCTTTTTTTCTGGTTTTTGTTTTGTTTTGTTTTGGTGTGTAGATTTTTCACATGTATTTTTCATGTAGATAATACAAGGACAGTGTAAGTCTCTCTTCTTCAGGGAGAAGAGTGGCAATATTCTTAGATGGGGAAGGGAAGAAGCTCAGACAGAGCACCCTGCAGGGCAACTGATTCAGGTTCAAGTCCCAGCACGTAAAACAAGCACAGGCAGACAAAAAACAAACATCTAGAGGCTGTCTGGGTACATCTCCTGCTCCCTCAGCAACAGAAACAAGCCATGGTAGGCATCCCAGCACCCACCATCAGCTTGCTTGTGTTCTCCTTGGTGTAGAAATGACCAGAATCAGGCCCTTGAAATCTGTGGTAGTTGGGACTGCCTTCAGAATAGTGAGACCGGAGCTCTACTGAGCCCATGAGCCAGCAGTGCTGGCGTAACAGGGCACGTGGAAGTGGGCAGAAGTCCCCTGCATCTACACTGCCCAGTTGGTCCTGCCCCTGCACTGTTCTCCCTTGGCTTCAGATGTGATCACCTGCTTACACCCCTAACGCTGTGGGATGGTTTTTTTTGCAAGCTCTCTGCAGTGATTCAAGCTGTTCCGCATTCTTCCTGAGCTAAGTGTTCATAAGTATTACATAGTCACTTCTCCCATGGCAGCCCCAACAGAGAATTTCATTTTGGTGTGATATTTCAGCATCTTTTTACATCCAGTCCAGCTCTGCTTATCCCAAATAGCACGTCTGTAAATACTGTCACTGTTTGCTTGTACCACCTTCTTCTGGCCACCAAGGAAGATAGTGAACAGGAGGCCCAGAACTGGAGCCTGTGGGACTTCCTCCTGAGGTAGAAGATGACCTTTCCTCCCAACCCTGGATGTGGCTCTGGGCAGCCTGGTCTGGTTGTGGGAGACCCTGCACATAGCAGGAGGGTTAAAACTACATGGTTGTTGTGGTCCTTTTCAACCCAGGCTAATCTATGATCCCTGTGAACCCTTTCAGGGTCATCTCTGTGTCATAATAGACGTGGCTCTTCAGTAGCCTTTCTCACTTCTTGTGCGTTGTCTTGAAAGCTATGTAGCACAAACAAATGCAACCACTAAATCCTCAGAGAGTTCTTCTGGCTGTCAGGACTGATCTTTCTCTCAACATTCACATCCGTTCTCAAACCTGCAGCCATGTCTTCATAGACCATGATCTCCCAGGTTCTCTGCTAGAGCCCTGTTCAAAGCATTTCCACCCCAATCCCTCTTAAACCTGAGCTGAATGTAGTGCCAGATGACACACAGTTTGCAATTCAGAAATTTCTTATTTGTGGTGCGTGCTGGTTGTTTTTTCAGGACTCCTGGATAAACACCATCTGGTGCTAAGAATTTGTTAGTGTTTGGTTTTATCAATTTATTGTAACATGCCTTTTTGCAGTGCCTCTGTTAGAGGTGGCTCCGTGGTCTCACTCCCTGCCCATAGTGTCTCCATGAAGAGCACCAAGGCGAAGCCTCTCTCATCTCTTTGGCAATACGTCCTTGCTCTCTGCCAGTGGATCTTCTCACACAGGGTTCACTGACTGGCCCAACAACTCCTGTACAGCTCTGTAAACTCTGGGCCCATACAACACAGCAACACTAATCCCGTTAATGTTTACATATCAAGATAGATCTTGAACACATTTTAACTTTAAATACATGATGCTAAGTTTACTATGAAAATTTCAGATGGAAAACACCAAATGTGATCTTGGTACACATCCAAACACAAATGTGAATTCTTTTGAATATTTCCCAAATGGGAGTGATTTTCATCGTAAGGATCTACCCAAACTAAATGGTAATCAGCCCATGAGCACATCATATAGGTTCCAGTCGCATCCAACTTCTGCATGGGCTGAGATGAACGAAATGTAGGATAGCACCTTTTTTGTTCTTAAACATTCCATTCAATCCGTGAAAGTAGTCAACAGGAGAAAGAGAAACAAAACACAAGATGACCTGTGTGCCCTGCCAGGCACAGTGTTTTTACAGCCCTGGTTTCTCTAGGATTTATTAAGAAGATTTATGTGAAGTCGCTCATGAAAATGCATAACTAGTGTTTCAGTACAGCGAAGTAAAATATTTATTAAAAGCAGTGGGTTGAACAGAAAATCTCATCCCTGTGATCAACTCATCACATACAAAATAAGCAATAATTGTCAGTGCCCAGTGCTCACTTATGACCCCAATGTAAGCCCTCAGAAAAGGAGAACTGGGAAACAAAGACAGTGGTTTCCACACCACTGAAAGAGAAAAGATAGCTCCAGTGCAAATTAGATGAGGAACATGATTAATAAGTGTGATGATTAATCTTTCACTTTATGTGAGAGCAGGACTGGGCACTTGATTAAATATCCAAGGTAGGAGAGCAACATCTAATAACATAAAATCCTCTTTTGCAACTGCTTGCAAGCTCTCATTCCTCCTTCCCTGAAAGTGATTGGAATTTCAGAATATTGAGGGTTTGACTATGTTTGTAGGTTTTTTTTGTTGTTGTTGTTCGGTTGTTTTTTTTTTTTTTCCCCCTAAATTAATGCTGATGTCTTTGGAATAAATGTAATTGTAAAGGTGTGGAGGGGACAGAGTTTCATTTACTAACTAGCATGGCTTCTCTGTCTTCTTGTCTTCTGGTTCAGGGGGCAAGGAAAGCAATCACAACAGTGGAGAACAGGCTCCTGGTCCTGGGGCAAAAGACTGTAAGCGACAAATTAATTGGGATGCTCTTTGGAGCTGAAATATATCACTGTGTATTCAGCAGCATTGGGTATGACAACACATAAGGAACATTACTCACACAGACGTGGCTAGTATAATAAACTGGCAAGCCATGTCTGGGAACATAAAGCAGCCCTGGAAGGTTCACCTGTTGTGCTTCTGTGGCACCTGGGAGAGGGGAGGAAGAGGGAGAGGAGGCACAGCACAGCCCTGAGATCCTGCCTGCCTCCTGGGGCTGCTGGGCTTTGCAGGGAAGTGTGGGTTTCATGGCCAGAAGAGATCACTCTTATCATCTACTGTGAAATTCCACATACTCCTGGGAATTGCACTTCACCCAGTAATTCCTGCATGAGATTTGCTTGTACGTTTGCAAACAATGTTGACCTTGATACTATAATGCAATTTGCATAAGACAAGCAAAACATAGCTCCTTATTTATGAAAGCTTACTCTGTAGTACAAATCAATTTATTTTTTCTAATAAATCCACACTTCCTTCTCACATATCTCAAGTTCACATAAAGGGCAACCAAAGGTTTAATTTAAAGTGTGATTTCCTGTGTTCTGCAACTATAGCTAGAAATAAATAATAAAAGAAGAAGACCCAGAGCAGACCTCCTTTTCCCGAGCTCTCTCATGGCCCTGTTGCTTTTCTGTGCTTGATAAAGGCTGGTTTGCTGCTGGTCACCCTTTTTTTCCCATCTCCCTCCTCATTCCCCCACCAAGTCCCACTGCGCAGGAGCTTTCAGGCCCTAATTGCCCTAGTTTAGCATGGATAGCAATTAATTTTAGTAGGAAAAACACAGAGCCAACATTCACCGATGGAGACAGAGGGATTTCCAGTGTGGAAACAACAAATTCATCTTGTTCCCTTTGAAGTCCGATTCCTGGCATGTTTAATTTAAAATGAATATATCTCCTGCTGAGTGGATATTCAGCTTGAAATTTGGGCTGAAGTGGTGTCAAGCTGCTGTGTGGTTGTAAGCAGCACGTTGGCCTGGGCTTCCTTTCAAAAGGTATTTCTTTTTGTTCTGAGAACTCCACAGTTAATTTGAATAGGGCTGCTGCACCAGTGAGCTCTCAATAACGTGAAATAACAGTAAATAACATATATTTGTTAATATTTGTTAATGAATCAGCAATGGAGCATAGTCAGTGTGGACTTCTGCTTTTCTTTCAAGCTGAAGGTTTTGCTGGTTGTCCTCTCAAACGCAGCCATCATTTTATCTCTTCATTGGGACACAACACATTAAGTTCAGCTGGCACTCTTTGAGAAGTGCACCAGTTGTTCTCCAGGATAAAGGAATATTTTGCAGCATTTTTAGCACAGAAAGAAAAGCTGAATGAGCCACTTCTCAGCTCCAGTCTTGTCCATACATACAAGTTTATCTCATATTCACCAGGCTTTGCCCCTGGGCTCGTTACTGAGGTATAGCAGCACCTATGAAGAATAATAAGAACAAACGTGTAGTGTAGTGGTCAATGCAGAAGCAATGTGTAGCCCTATGGACATATCTCAAGATAATCTGCCAGGAAAATTACAATTAGGCTTTGACAGAAGCAATTGCATGGACTAGTTAATTAAAAAAATTAGTTACTAAACTTTAATATCTTTACCAATGACAAAACGACAGCTGAAAGTGACCTAGTGTTATGAATATTTAATTAGGATTAATAAAATGCATAGTCAAGACCAATTTCAATAACTAATTCGAGGAACTGGCCTTTTCTTCTTTTTCTTTTTTTTTTCCTTTTCCTTTTTTTGCTTTTTTTTCCTCCTTTTTCCATGCTTTAAAATCACTTTGCTTGTTCACCAGTGGAGATGATTGCCTCTTTTCAGGGACACTGCCGCATCAACATGCAAAACATATTTTTTAAGCAGTTTTAATATTTTTTCCTAAAGGGACAGTAAAATCCCCAGGATAAATACAATTCCTTTCTAAAAGGCATCACTTTGAGCTATGCCCACAAGAAAGCAGAGCACCTTTTTTGTTTTGTTTTGTTTTGTTTTCCAGTTGCCATTACTACCGGCCCTGCCCAATGCTGTTCTTCAGCCTAATTTGGAAAATTCACACAAGGCACCAGTTCATTGTTTCTTTTTAACTCGAGCATCCCATGGCCTTGTGGAAATAATAACACGTGCTGTCCCTCCTGTAAATGAAGGCAGATGTTTCAGGATAGATTTTAGTGGGGAAAACAAGGCCTGAGCTGTGGGCAGGGAGCAGCGCAGCCTGGTCCCCATGGAAGGAGCCAGGTGCTGTGGCCAAAGCTGGTGAGGCTGGGGAGCCTGGAGGTGCCACAGCTGATCTGCTGCCAGCTTTCCATCTCCATGATAGCAATAAACATCCACCCTGTGCACTGTGTACGTCACGGCAATACTTCTGACAGCAACCTGTGCTCTGCAGAGGACACAGGCAGGATGTGCTGGTGAGGCTGTACATTCTGAACCAGGGGGATGAGCCCTTCTGTGTTCCAATTTGTGGTCCAGGCTGACTGCACCCCCAAGGCAGGTGCTTCAGTGTCACCAAGACAGTCATAGAGATTCTCTCTTTAAACAGCTGAGATCCTCCAGGCAAACAACTGCACATTTTGAGGCCAAGCATCAGGGAATGCTGTACCAAGTCTGCCCAGCACAGACTTGACCAATCGTGTCTGCAGACTGACTGCCAGTCTGCCAGTCTGTGAGGATTAGCAAGTGGTGAATGGTTCTTACCTAAAAACAGCAGAGATAAGCAGTCAGGTCCTTAGCAGATACCTTCCTGTGTCTGGACAGCTGTTACTCCTGGGGGAGAAAACACATGCCTTTCCTCAGAACAGTCATATCTTCCTGGGAGTGAGAAATACCTGCACAGTTCTGCCCTGAAAATTGACTGTGAACGCGGCACCTTCTCACATACTCTGCTCACTCAGTGAATTGTCACATCTGCTGACTTCAGGTGACTGAAATAGATTCTTACTACTTTCAGTTGTTAGTCTCAAAAAAATGTTATCACCTGGAGAGAGAACAAAATGGCAGACTGCTCCCCTCATTCCATCATAACATCCTGTTCCCATCCCAGTCCTTCATAACATTTTCTTTATTGGCAACAGTGCAAATACAATGAGAAAGCACATACAGATCCCAACTAATTATGAAACATAGTAACTATGGCCTCATACATTTTTATGTGTGGTTATTTTTCAGAGCTGAGCTGTACCCTAATCCTTTATAAAATTGCTTGCTGGAGATTACATTCTTGCAGGAGCACAGATATTTTTAGCATGAAAAGCAAATTCTGGAACCACTGGCTTAAGAAAGCATTGTGAGGCACATCAATTCCAGAGCATCAGATACTCCAGATGTTAACTGTGCACTCAGAGATGCTCTCACTTTTCTTATCTGCCAGGAAATATCTCAAATAATTTCCAGTAGCACAGTTCCTCCAGCATCATTCCAAAGGCTTGATCAGACCTGTATGGAAGGAAGAAAGCTGTTTATGGGATAACAGGCACCATAGTATCCAGTGTTCACCTCAAGGCTTTCACACAGCATAAGAAAGTAATTCCTGGGGAACTGAAGTACCACAACATCATTGTCTTTATAGAGCACTGTCGTATCTTCTGTTCAGTCCCTCCAGGGGCTCTGGGCTGAGTGTGTGCCCTGGCTGCAGAGCTGTTAGTTGTAAATGTACAGTTTTGTTTGCTGTTTGACAATGCAAGGCATTTGCATGGTATAATAATAATTAAAAAAAAAAAAAAAAAAAAAAAGTAGAAACCACAGAATAATTTTGTTCTGTGCAAAGAAATATGATCAGTTATTAAGTTACCTGTATCTACCACTGGTACCCAGAGGAGAGACATCCAAATAGCTAGCAGTTTTGCTCCAGCACCAGCAGCAATGCATGCCAATTGCTCTAATTACAGAAAATCTTGTTGCAGTGGTGAAATCCATGCTTTCTCTTCACCCTCAGAGACAGCCAGAAATGCTGATTTGAAGCCAGAATCTTTAGCCTCATGGAGGTATGCACCATTGCAGAAAACCAGATTGCTCAATTAGCCCCCTGATTTATGTAGGTCTAAGATCAGATCCTCTCCAACTCCTCCAATGCCCAGAACTCAAAGTTCAGGTACTCGTCATCTAAAGGCCTTAAAAGCTGTCAGGAAAGCCATTACAGCTTTTTGCCAGACTCATCACCCAGGGGAAATTACTTCTGAATCCCCAAACTAGGAATGAATATAGCTGCTGCTTGCATCAGGCTGAAGCAGCACAGTAGATTAAGCCAAGCTGGCCCCTGCTCCCAGCCCTGTGTCAAGCCCTGCAGCTGCCCTGATCTTGCTGGAGCCAGCTGCAGTCCATCACCAGCTAACTTCCCCACAACGTCCTAATGGAAAGGTGGGAGAGCAAAAGAGAAGTAAATCATCTTCTTGCTGCTGCTTTGCCCTCCCCTGACTGCACACCTTGACAGCAAAGAGAAAGGAGCAGATAGTCAAATGACCCATGCTCAACCTGAGAAGAAGTTCCCCCTGCTCTGTGGGGTGCTGTGCCCCACACAGACCTCAGGAAGGGCTGCTCCTGCACCCTGTCCAGCGGGAAAGCACCCAATAACTCCTAAAGGTTTTTTGTACTTACAAAAACCGCTGTTCCACAGAGTTGCCAGCAGTGTAATGTGTCCCCCAGCCCACACTTAAGGTCAGAGCATCCAAGAGGTGGTTCACCATCTTCCAAGGTGACTTACTTGCCCAGAATTACCACTGA
>NW_024884878.1:8734420-8904798 GCF_019232065.1 Centrocercus urophasianus
AAGTGTTGCAGAATGAGCAACCAAGCCATGCTCACTGCTGCTGACACCTAGTTTTAGAGATGTGGAAAGGACTATTACAAAAGCGTTCCTTTTCCTCGTCACACTGTGGGCTCCTCAAGGGCATTTGAAATAAAACTCTGCATGTACCGAATTTTCACTGAGGATCTGGACTGCTTTACAAAGAGTCAGATTCTCTGTGATGTTTTTCAATTCATTTTCTATTTTTTTTTTTTTTTTTTTTTTTTTTTTTTTTTATTATAATGAAGGTCATATCCCCAGGAGAGCACTTGTTCTGCTCTCTGTTCATCCTCACGCAGAGACAGGAGGGAGAGGTAAGGTGCAGAACTGAGGCTGGGTAAAGGTAGCACTGAAGCAGCATTGGGGAAATTGCATGATGAATGATGCGAGGGCTCATTTGTTTATTTGTGCAAGTCAGTATGAACTGCATTATCTGGAGAACTGACCCTTCTGTTGCACAGCTCTCGTGACTCGTGGCTGCCACCACACAAACGACTGGTTATCATACCCTTTTGTGTGTCTGTTTCTAAATATTTCCAAACAATTTCAGTGTTCCTTTCTAGCTTGCCATGGTTATATATCCTTAGATAGGGTTTCTGTAATAGGTTTCTAACATCCTTTCACATATCCTCAGAATGGCCCATCATGTAACAGATAGCTCTAATTTTGCATACATTAAAACAGTCATAAGTACAGAGCTGTTATATCCTGCTCATCTTGCCTTAAGGCACAACGTAAATGAAAGTGGAGCTAAGAATAGGGTCTCGTGTCTCAGCTGAGGGGAGAAGCGTGTGCCTGCCTACATAAAGAGAAGTAGGTTATGTTTGGAATAGCAAGAGACTTTTTTTTTTCGTCTTTAGAAGAAAAAAAATGAAGTGTCAAAAGTATGAACTTCAGCAGAGCTGATCTATTCTCCTTGCCTCATTTCTGAACAGGTAAACTATATATGTATATGTATAAATATATGCATATACAGGAGGAAAAAAAAAAAGAAAAAGAGAGAGACAGACATAAAATTCCCAAAGGAGAATCTTGTCTTGTTTAAGACGTAATGAATTCAGTCTTCAGATGCTGTGGAGTCTCAGTGTTTTTCAGCCCTGTAATGTTAGTCGAATAATTATCTCACAAAATGTGTTTGTGTAGGTGAAGTCTCTCTGGTTTGGTTGCTTTCCTGCTATGAAATAGGAAGCTGCTAACCCCTTATAAAAATACAGAAAAGCTAGACGACACTAGGTTTGTATACACACTGCTTTCCATTTGTATTCTTCAAAGAAGTCTTAGTGATAAAACAACTTAGAAATAATTCCTCTGCGTGACACAGACTTCTCTCCCAGTTGTGTTTTCAGATGAGGGGAGTGAGGCATTGAAAGAATGGAAATTAAAAACACTGCCAAACAACTGAGTGTTCAATACATCGTGAACTGAAAATCTTGTGCTGAAGTGAAATACACGTTTTCAAAAAAACAGCCTCATCAGACACATTTATTTAAGTCAATTAAAAATAGGGTATTAATTCAATTGCAAGATGACTCTGTCATTAACTTGATAAGATATTTTCAGATGTAGAATATTTTGCATTTAGGAGATAAAATCTGGCAGCGTTGCCCAGTGGATATGGAACTGGATTAAGAATTAATCCGTTAATTGGCTGGGCAATTGGGCAAAGCACATAATCCCTCAACATGCCTCATTTTTCTTCGTCTTTAATACAGAGTTTTTATGCTTTTGACTTTCACGAAGTGCTTTGATACGCACAGATAAAAGGCTTATATTAGTTATTATAGATGAATACTGAAATGCCATAAAAGCATTGCTTAATGAAATATTGATTTAAAAAATATCAAGTGGGACTGGCTCCCTGCCTTAGATACTGAGGCATTTTGAAGAAACGCCTATGAACCAGGGATCTTACATCGGTTTCCTTGGAAAAGATTTGCCCCTCTGAAAGATGGGGAGAACGGGAGCCCAAAGACAGTGGCTTTGCTCAGCGGAGGGGCCGTGCGTGGGCCTCCAAATGGCCAACCAGGACCACTCCTGAAGGGCCTACCCTGAGAGCTTGAGCTCACGGGAAGATCCCCAGTGATTTCAATGTCTTCAGGCTTTCCAAGTGAAAACAAAACCCACAGGAGGTAAAGATGCAGTGTCACCTCTCATGAAATGCTTCCAATTTTGTCCTTCACCTCTTTCAGCAGAAAGCTGAGAGCTTACCTTTCGAAGGTAAGCGTGGAAGTGGTGGGACCAGAGACAAGAGAAGGCAGCAGGGGTTCCTGTTAAATAAATCAGAGAATCAACAAAGAGCTGCTGGGGATTATATTTGCAGAGACATTTACAGGATCCCACAAACACCTACAGCTTGATGCACTGTTGGTATTTTAGGTGCAGTGGTGCGC
This sequence comes from Centrocercus urophasianus, assembly GCF_019232065.1. Lineage (NCBI taxonomy): Eukaryota > Metazoa > Chordata > Aves > Galliformes > Phasianidae > Centrocercus > Centrocercus urophasianus. Next base: position 8,736,829 of record NW_024884878.1, read on the forward strand.
TGAAGCATTTGGGTAAAATGGTATGAAAGTTTCTTCACTGTAAGGGCAAAAAGCTTTGTAATTGGTGAAGTATTATTAGAAGTCCTTAAAAATAAGTTGAATCCCTATCTAAGGGATCTGCAGGGTGACAAACCATGAGTGTGTGAAACAATGGGTTAAGCTAAGTAATGCAATCTTTGTACCTTCAGTTGATTCCTTTCTTTTTATGCTTTTTTTTTTCTTGCCTTTGTGTTATCATATTTTTCTCCTGCTGTTATGTATTTTTCCAAATGCATCTTTTCCTCCTTCCTCATGCCTTTTTGTGTACCAGATGGCACCAACATAAAACTGACCACAGCCACGTTTCCCAATTGCTGCCGTACGGACTGCTGCACTTTACTCTCCTAACTCAGCTTTGCCCCACTGCCAGCAAATTGCTGGGAAGAGTGGCAAGGGGCAAGCAAAGCTGACTCAGATCTCTAGCCCTGAGGCTGCACCTGCCAGCACATCACAGGTCACAAAGCTAGAGAGCCCTCACCGTGTTGCTCATCCATCAGAAGAGAGACATGCAAAAACTACGCTCCCACATTTCCTTGTTCTCTAAGCTGCCTCTGAAAACTCCTGGATCTGCACTTTCTGATGCGAAATCTTGCTTCACAACAGCTGGCAACTGCACCAGGTTGGAGCTGCAAGCCAGCCCCTGAGGCTGCCAAAAGCCAGGCAAAGCTCTGACAGTCCCCTGACTAGACTCCTCTGCAGCCAGGTATTTTACCACAGGTGTGATTTTAACCACATCAATAAACCCACTGAAATCTGCTGGGCTACTCAAATCTCTCTGCTCAGGCATTTGCTGTAAGTGGTTTGCTGAATCTGTCCCTGGGAGCTTATTGTCTTCTTTTTTAGCCACGTTTAGACTGCTTACCCCACACAGCAATTTGCCAAAGTCTAATTAACGGCCCCACCACCATTTATGTGACCCAGAAGCACAGTTTTAAAGCACAGATGGAAAGAAAGACAAGTGGAGAAAGAGAAAAGCTCCCAGAGTAAGAAATTGAGATAACCTTGTATCAAATGCTTATGCTATGAGCAACCCAGTTCGTTTCTGTGAGACCTTGGGAGGAATAAGGTGATATTGAATGGGAATTTGGGTATTGTAGTTTGGCACTTAGTAGCAAAGAGAGCACAGTGAGATGTGAAAACAGAAAATGAAGAAAACAGTAAGCAAGCAGCTAAGGGCTGGCACAACCCACCCTACTGAGCCCACCTGTGACATATTTAAAGTGAGCCCACAGAAAAGCAGCACGACTGAGCTCATAACCTCCTGAACCTGGGAACACGTGCCCCTGCTCAGCCTTCCACATCCTCTGTGCACGGTACATTAAGAGGAGCAATTCAATATAGCAGAAATAATAAAAGCCAACAAAAATAAACATTTAATGGTTTACGGCCTGGGGGTTGGGGAAACCTTTCATCCATCCAATCTGCAGCAATGCATTTCTGGCTTTTCATTGATGTCAGTGAGAGAACTGCAGGCTCAGAACAGCTCAAGGTGCACTAACTCATGTTCCTCTGTCTTTTGGGACACCCTGCATTAAGAACAAGAACTGCTGTTAGAAAGAAATTAAGCCCAGCAAAGAAGACTACAGGATTCGGTTCTGCCTTTTCTCCTTTGAGCAGGAGGAAAGTTCTCTAAGTCCAGGACTGCTTTGTGCCGGTGATTTTTCTGGGATAGGCAGGTCTGTGATCCCACAGCAGCGGACAATACAGAGCCAAAAATCAGAAACAACTCCAGAGAAACCATTTAAAGGGATGATATGAAAATATACTGAATTCTCACCCAGGACATGGGTTTTGCCAGTAATGGTAGCTTTGATGAGCTTTCTTCAGGCGCTGTGCTAAATTCATGCAGTTATCTCATTTTAGAGAGTGGGAAAATTAATCCTTATTTTAGCACCGTCACTTCAGAGAAGGTAGAACAGGAAACAATCAGGCCATTAAAACAGATCTGAACTCAAGTCAGAGAGGTGAAAGTCTAATGCTTTATGAGTACCCATTAAGAACCTAGTAAAAATGCAAAGTATTCCAGATTTTATCCATCTGATTTTATGGTTACCCGAGTAATGGAGACAAATCTGAAAGCCGGATCTTCCTATAAAAACAAAAGCTGGGAATCAGCAAAAAGCTGGAAAGTGTGAAAAGTTTCACTTCAGTTCCCATTTTTTTTCCCCCCCACTGTATCTTCTCTCCCACTATCGCTTCACTGATTCAAATTCTACTCCACCATCTGTTCAGAAAAGAAACAAATGGAGTGCGTCTAATTTCTGGATATTCTGAAATAACCTGGGTAATCTGATTCCAGCAAAGAATCTGAGTACGTGTCAACTTCCAGATCTTCAGATTGTACTGAAAAAATGCTTTGTCTAAGTCAAAACAATGCTCAGAGAACAGCATGCAAACGTAGCAACAAAGTAAATATAGACACACCGATACATTAATTCCTGCAGTAGAGTGTTGCTCCTGATGTGCCTGTTACCAAAAGTGAAAGAGTAGCTTCTTGTTTAAGCTGCCAATCTGCATAACAAATCCAAAAGACAGTCACTGGAAAGTTACTCATGAAAGTTCCCTGAAAGCTCTGGATCAGAAGCTAATAAGTGATTATTGATTATATCTGTAATCTAACTAGCAGGCATGAAACCATGTTTTTAACTTTGTCAGGTGCCCATGAGTTGCACAGCATGAAAAACATTTCTTCCTCTTGATGGCCAAGGCAACTGTACATCATCTTTTCACTGCAATGTGTGAAGGAGATGACAGATGAGCCTCCTCCGTGTTCCCATTCAGTGCTAAGAGATGCAATAGTAATGACAATGCATGTCAGCATCTTTCCTGGAAAAGTGGTGGGGTTCTTCCTTTGATTGAATTGATTGATTGGTTTTTGTTGGTTTTGTTTGTTTGTTTTTGTCTGTGTGTGTGGTTTTTCTTTTTTCTTTTTTTTTTTTTTCCAATAGATTGATGATGAAATGAATTTAAGAAGAACTCATGCACTTCTTCATCTGCATTTCTAACTTAGCTTCTGTCCTTGTAACAGCCTGGGGTTTAGACACAGCTAACATTGAGATATGAGTGAGAATAAACTGAGCTGTTGTTCCTCCCATTAAAGACAAACAAACACTATATTAAGATTGCTGGTTAGATGTACAGGGAGTAACTAGACGTCACAGCATGGAGTCTTCATTTCCAAAACATCCTATCTGCTGAACATAGAAGTCTTAGAATCCTACAATCATGCAATTACAGACTCCTTCTAGCTGGGAAGGACCTTTGAGGACCATCTAGTCCACCTCTCCTGCAATGCACAGGGACATCACAGCTAGGTTGGACTGCCCAGGGTCTTATCCAGCCTGGCCTTGGGTCCTATATCTAGTGGTCAGGGATGGGGCATCAAGCACATCACTGAACAGGGCAACCTGTTCCAGTGCCTCACCACCTCCACCGTAAAAGATTTTTCCTTACATCCAGTGTCTTACTTTATAATGATTTATTTTAAAAAGTCAGGCAATCAAAACAGGTTTCCCTGTTTGCAGAGGAACCTGTCCTCTGTCGGGGAGCTTGTACTGGCAAATCAGAGGAGGCAGAAAACAAACTTCTGATGGGATCTTTGACCACTGCTGCTGGACTTTTAGGCTTCAGATATACAGTCACTGTACAGCACGGGTCACCTAAGGGGCAGAAATAGAAGCACAGCTGGTACAAACCTGAAATCTCAAGCTTTTTTCTTGAAGTACAACTGTAGATATACTTCTGCAGATGGCCAATACACACCTTAGTTTTTCTTTGTTTTTGTGTAGGATCTGGACAAAAATGGTGACAGTGCTAGCTCTAGAGATTAATGGATATAGGGCTCACTTTAAGAATGAGCTTGTTGGCAGCCCCTAGTACAGTACTGTCCTGATGAATGGCACCCAGATGAGATTTAGTAGTCAGAGCCCTTACTTCAGCCTCTTTCCTTTGGGAAATCTGACAAGTGAGAAAGCAGTCTCAGTGCCAAACAGTATTAATTCAGCATTGCTCACAAGGTAATAGCACCCACAGGCCCCTTTCAGAACCAGGACTACTTTGCTCTCTTGCTGTACATGCATATCCCAGAAGCTAAGAAATTCCCATACACAGTTTCAGAGGAGAAAAATAACATCAAGTGCAAATAACAACTGTTCCACCCAAACCCTCTATGAATGAGCTTTTTAAGAAAAGAAAATTGAAATAATTTTAAAATTCTTTAAGAGATAAGTCTCTTAGACATCGAAGCCAGTAGTGGGAGGGAGAAGATAAGTAATTTTTGTAAAGATCTAAATAGTGAAGCTTTTGTCACCAATGGCTACCAAAAATGGTGATCACAAACCACTGTTTTAGACAAAACAGTATTTTGGTTTCCATGAAAAGACCTTCCAGCCTGGCAAGACTGAACAGACCCTCTATCAGCACAGCACGGGAGATGGTTTCACTAAAGGCTTTTGTTATGTGTAGTTCACAAACCACATCTTCATGGCCCACCCCATCTCTAGATATAATTGCACTGGCCTAACTGAATTACCACATTTCCATTTGATTTGTCACGGAATTTTCCTTTGGTGTCCTTTCCTTAAAACGTCCTAGCTGACACCAACCCAGATCCCCTAATAAGACTGGATACAAATTGCATAATCTCTGCTAGAAAAATAGATTCTTCCAACCTCATTGGAACAAATCTGAACCACAACTGAATTTAAGTGCCACAGTCCTAGGATTTGTATTGTAACAACATAAATTCTCAGGTTTTATTATCTTTTTTTAAATACCACTAGCAGGTATTCAAGAAGAGGAATGATTGAAACAGAAGTCTCTGGAGTTACTCCTCCCTCAGACTGGAGATTAGGAGCAGTTTCTTTCCCATGAGAGCAGTCAGGCACAGGAGGAGGCTTCTTAGAGAGGTGGTTGATGCCCTGCTCCTGTCAAGAAAAATTTGAATAATGTCCTTAAAAACATACCTAAACATACCCTGAAATGGTCAGACAGCTGAACTCAGTGACATTTGTGGGTGCCTTCCAGCTGAACTATCTCCTTCTGCTCTCCCAGACATCAAGCCCAATCTTCAGAAGCCAAGCCGTTCAGTCAGTTTCTCTTGAAAAGAATGGCTGCGTGAAAAAAAAAATGCACCAAAGTAACAAACACTTTGTTTCCCTTCCACTTTGGGCTCCATTTTCTCGAATGAGGCAGACACTGAAGCTGTAGTTTGCATAATCTGGCTTTTATGGATCAAAGAACAAATACTGCCGTGCTCGTGGATTTTATTACTGTCAGGGAACAGTTCCTCATGTTCTTTTTTTGCTTATATTACTAGACATCACTGTCAAATACTAACTTTAAAGGTTTTTACTGTGTTAAGGCCCACAGATGAAGCCTGGTGGATTCAAAGTAGGAAATAATTTTTCATCTGCTTCTTTCCTCTGCTGACCATTTGACTTTCTTGATCCAAGAGGGAATATGAGTATTACCTCTATTTAAACTGATATAATGCCTTTACAATTCATCTTAAAAGAGTAAGTAAAATCCTGTAACAGTTTAATTTTCTGCTCCATTTATTAGCTTTCTGTCAACATTTTGGAGATTGCCAGATTCCTGCAACATTAAAATTTTTTTATCTATATCTCCACTTTTATACACACAACAGTTAATAAATAATTCGGTAGCACCTCAGCGATGGTGAGATCCTCTCAAATAGAAGTTCTCTGTCCTCCAATCTCTAATCCTACTCCCAACTCCAAATCAGCAGCAGACGCTGGGGATTAGTGTTATGAACTGCTATTACTTAGGAAATAAGTAGAAAACTATTTAATTGAGCAGCAGAAGAAAATATCTGTTTGTGAGCAACAGAAGCTTAGAGGTGCCCCCAAGCACTTTCAAGCCCTCTTTATGTATAAAAGTTATCCCTCTTGGACATTCCCCCAGATGGAGTCTTCTTGCTTATCTTCAAACTTCAGTAACAGGGCTAATTTCTGCACATTTGTGAGCTTTGAGTAACTATGCTATTCATATGCTATGGTTGAATTCAACTTCACCATCTGATTTTGGTTTGAACTTCAGCAGGGAGTTGCAAAAAATCTTTGGGACTGAAATTTGACGCGGCTGAACCTTAGTTCAAGCACCCTTTGGTGTCTCTTTTATGTGAAACTTCCTGTAGTTTATAACTTCTATAATTTGGAAATGTCTCTCTGGGAGAAATTGAATTACGAGATATCTTTAGTAGGCGCCATATTTTAAAGGCCTTCATTGCAACAGAGGGCTTCTACAGGAATGATGATGGTCTAACATCTGATAGCTGCAGTCTTGCAAAACAAGAACAACCTTCCTAGTAATCAGACTGAAGGTTACAAATAAAAGCTGTGCGAATACTAATGCTGCAAAAACTCCTTCTATGCCAACTAGATAGCTGAATGACAGCTGAATTGGAGAATTCTGTTTTGCAAACAAAAGGACACATGCTTCAAATCTCCCATGCAATTCTCCAGACAAGGCAAGAACTCCCTGTTCAAGAGCTGAGATTAACAAAAAATCACTGCATCATGATTAGCATGTTGGTGATTATTTACAATATAGAAGTGGATAACTGGGAAAAAATGGAGCAGGACTGCCTATAATTTTTATACCCAGCAACCTATCACAATATGCTTTCCTGAAAAATAATTCTGATAGAAAATAAGAACTATGTAAATGAGTAATGTGAGAACAAGACAAGGTCACAACACAATAAAATCAGGGCTGGCATACAAAATGTACTAAATGATATGCCTCGAGTGAGAGAAATGAAGTGTCAGCAGCTCTCTGTGGGAATGAAGACCTAGCAGGTATCACAGATGGAGAAACAGCTCACCGCACAGAAGGGGCACATATTATCCATCCTTTGAAGCCTTCCTGTTAAAGGTACCTATACAGGGGGTACAGAAACGGGTATCCATAGGGTGAAGATGAGAAAAATAAAAAGGAAGATGGACTGTAAAGAGCAGAATAGGCTGAGAGGGAAAAAACAATAAAGTCAGAGCTGGCCAAATGGGGAACAAGCTACTGAAGTGCTCTCAAAATTTTGTCATTAAATGAGTCATCCATTTCCAAATGCCAAAATGACTGTGTCCAAAAAAGCAGTTCATTAAGTGTCAGGTAAACACTGAGATCACTCAGCTTTTCTGATATTCTCTTAGGAATAATCTGACCATAAATTGCCAGCAATTAATTCAATACAGATGCATCTCTCTGAAGAAAAACTAAGTACCAGGGTGCATCCGTGTGCTTGGATGCCCTCAGCCAACAGTTCACCTAGCTCTGATACTGCTGAAATGGAGGGAGATAGGCTCTGTCTGGATGATATTCAGTGTCCTGAGGAAAATATATGTTTTAAGCTTTGAGTAGCAGGTCTGTACAATATGACTTTAGGGGGAATATAACTATGCTCAGTGCATCACAAATGAGATTGGTATGACCAGTCTTTGACATTGTGATTACAGGTAAAGGCAAGGTTTGAGGTAGCTCTTGCAAAATACTTCCATCCATTGTACTCACAAAACCAACTCTTAGTTTTTGGAGGGAGGAACAATGAGAATAATCTCTGGGCTCAGCTGACATCCTAATGAGGTTACATTAACCAATGATTTGCTAATGCTCAGGAAGGCAATAAAAGAGCTGAGTTAACCTACCACACATAAAACTGGAATCACAAGTCTGGGCTGTTTTTAGACTAGGTAGCTAGCTGGGAATGACAGCAAAGCACCCCTTTATGGTAGCAAAGATGGTAGCAAAGCTCCGTGCTTCTCTGAAAGCTGGAGATGTGGAAACACAGTCTTGAGTTCTTAGATTGGCAACTAAAATGATATGCATCAAGTGAAACTACTGAGGCGCAAAATATAATTTTGTCCCTTGCACAGCTACACCAGTGAGTAGGTAAACATACACTCAGCCACACCAGGGTCCAGTATTGCTTAAAAACACAGTGTGGAAATGTACTACTCAAGTGTGCTACTAATGCTTTACAGTTTTATGTGGCAGCTTTACAAACCTCTACATTTTTCAACTCATCCTTTCTTGTCACCTACATTACTGAGATTGTCATGGTCCTGAAGAGTGAAGCACCTCTTTCTGTTCAGTAGTATATAAGACACAATGTGCAATCGCATGCAGAGCATTTTGCATAATACTTGAAGAAGCACTCATCCTGCAAGGACCAGAACTCAGACACAACATGCAGGGGAAGACAGTGAAATCCATCAGTCACTGGATACAAAAGGGTACTCACCTAGAGATGTCTATGGCAAACTCTTCAGCAGAGCGAGGGTTTTCATTGCCTCCCAAGGCAAACAAACATGGATGAAGCAAACAAGCATGGAAACACCAAAATTAAAAGGTACATTTTCCTGAAAAAGTTAAAGCTCCCTTGAAGGGAACACGCAGCCAAAATGGAGTATTGTTCAGGTAAGGTGTCAGAAGGCTTAGATGTCAGAAGCATCAGAATTTAGGGATTCTTCAACAGCTGTCCTTAAACTTATTAGAATGTCTCAAATAACTGTCCTGGCAGTGATTGGGTCGATTTGCACTACCTACAAGAAAATGAGGTACATGAACACCTAAATAGATTCATGTTGCAGGATAACAGACATCAAAAGACTTAACACCTCAAACAGACAAACAGTGTGTCACAAATTCACTCCAGACAATTACGCCATTCAGATTTCTGAGTGCCACTCTTTGTTTCACTAAAAGCACCAAGTAAACATTTTTGGGTTCTAAATTTGGAATATACAGAGACTGCCTGGAATATGTGCAGAGGCAACTTGTTAGCTTAATATCTTGCTGTCAGATCCTTCATAGCATATTTCATGAGAATATTTCAATTCAGTTCTTCACGTTTTTCATAATATGGAATTATTCGTATCATAAAACTGAAGATGTTCTGTATCCTTATCATTTGCTGATAAAAAACGTATTGGTCCTGCAAGCTCAGCAGCTAGAATTTATGTTTATCTCAGTTACGATCATGAACTATAGCTGTTAGCAGGAAATTAAAATCTTTTGTGGAATTGTATCAAATCTATGCCTACAAAACACATCAGTGAAAAGTGCTGCTGATGTCTCTTCAGAGAATTTAACGTGACTGTGTCACATTAATCACCTCTGAGGTAAAAGAATGACTCATAATTGTTTTTCATTACCTTGTGTTTGCTTTTTCAGTATTGCAAAAATGCCCAGACTAGGATTATGGATCATAAATCTCATAGGAGTTGCAGACAAGATTCTTGGTTGTTTTTTTGCCATCCAGTGTTACGTGCTGGCCATTTTCTTCTGAGAACAAAAATCTGGTTCAAATATACACAACTTCTTAAGCACCGCGGTTTAACTTCAGTTCTAGGTTCTGTTCAACATCTTTATTGGTTGTGCGATCAGGAGGAACTGGTTTTTGGCTATTGTCTACCAAGTTCTCAGGGCAGGGTGTGCTGACCTGTGGGGGGCATCTGGATGGGCATGACTGCCGCGGAGTCAGGATGCACGTCTGACAGCCTGCCACGTGGCAATCGCATGACTTGCTGTTGCTGCTGACAAACAAAACAACACGTAAGCATGTGAAGAGCATAAAAACCTGAAGAGTTCAGACATAGAACTCCTCTAGCAAACTACAGCCATGCAGATCAGTGAGACATCGCTGACCGACCTGCAGCCCTGGAAGAACAGGACGCTGCTAGATCCATGGTGGTGATTAGGATTCCTCTCTTCACTGTTGCTAACTTTCCCATCTTCCCTGCATTCCTTAACTGCTTAGAATTTGCTATAAACTGGTAGGACAACATTTGACCCCTCCTGTGTCTTAATGTCACTCCAGGTATATATACCAAACCATCTCCTCCAACAACTGGAGTGAGACAGGGCTGCAGTAAGTGCATCGTCACTATAATCAGCAAAAGAGGTGATTCTCTCACGGTATCTAGCAGTGGTGTGGCCTCACCTTGAATACTGAGTGCACTTCTGGGCTCCGCAGTCTGATAAATGATGTTAAGGTACTTGGAAGTGTCCAGAGGAGTGCAACAAAGCTGGGCTGGGAGGAGTGCTGAGTGAAGAGAGGCTGAGGACTCTTGTGTTGTCCAGTTCAGAGAAGGTCAAGAGGCGAGCTCATTGCTCTGTGCAACTTCCTGAGTGGGGGAAATGGAGAGGGAGGCACCAGTTTATCCTCCCAAGAAACCGTTAACAGAACAAGGAGAAACAGCACAAAGCTGGACATCAGTAACATTTCTTCAGCATGAAGGTGATGAAACACTGGAACAGGCTTCCTGGGGAGGTGGCTGATGCCCCATGCCTGTTGGTGTTCACTTGGACAGTGTCATCTATATTGCGCTTTAACTTTTGGCTAGGTCTGAAGAGGTAAAGTAATCAGACTTTGTGATCTTTGCAGGTCCTTTCCAACTGAACTGTTGAGTTCTATTTCTGTTTCTTTGGACGTGATGATCATGTCAGTCCTCATAGGTTTTAAAAATAATCTAGATTAATTCCTCTAGAATAAGCTTATACATATTTGCTTTTCTGTTGAATGAAAACTACTACTCATTACTACTCTCTACTACTACTACTACTACTACTACTAGTACTTTGTGTACTAGTACTCAAATAAACAGACTGCATTTGCAATTAATGGAAAGGTTATATTTTTTGCTAGTACAGCAAAATCTCAGCAAGATCATTCCTGAGTCCTTCAAGTCCTGGTACTTGTTACCAATAGGGAAAAGCATAAAAGAAAAATGGATTTGATGGATGGACAACTGACTGGATAAGGAATTGGCTGGACTCAACACTCAGAGAGTTGCAGTCAATGGCTCAGTGTCCAAGTAGAGATGGGTGGTGAGACAGCTCAGATAAAGCACAGATTCAGATCGGGTGAAGAATGGTTTGAGAGTAGCCCTGAGGAGAAAGGTTTGGAAATGTCAACTGATGAAAGATTCAACATGAGCCAGCAGTGTGTGCTTGCAGTTCAGAAGGCCAACCAGATCCTTGATTGCATCAAGAGAAGGAGGTTGAGGGAGGTGATTCTGCTCCTTTGCTCTGCTCTCGTGAGACCTCACCTGGAGTACTGCATCCAGTTCTGGAGCCCCCAACACAAGAAGGACATGGAGCTGCTGGAGCAGGTCCAGAGGAGGGCCATGAAGATGATCAGAGAGCTGGAACAACTCCTCTATGGAGATAGGCTGAGAGAGCTCAGGCCTACAGGAAAGCCAGGGACTTTTTATAAGAGCACGTAGTGACAGGACAAGGGAAAATGGTTTTAAATTGGAAGAGGGTAGGTTTAGCCTAGATATAAGGAAGAACTTCTTTCCCATGAGGGTGGTGAGACATTGGAAAAAGTGGCCCAGAGAGGCTGTGGAAGCACTCAAGGCCAGGCTGGATGGGGCTGTGAGCAAGCTGGTCTAGAGTGAGGTGTTCCTGCCTGTAGCAGGGGTTGGAGTTAGATGATCTAAAGGTCCCTTCCAACCCAAATTATTCTGTGATTCTGTGATTCTATAACAAAATGTGAATTACAGCTTAACAGCATAGTGCATGGGGCAAAAACAGTAGTTAGCTCAAGGTGTATAGTGAGCCAGCAACAGCAATAAAAGGTAGGATCTATCAACAAACATCAAAGGAGAAAGTAGCAAGCTTGGAGAAAGACTTTCAAATAAAAGCACAGGAGCACCACAATCCTAGTTCGTGATATAGCATGACACATTATTCTTATGGGGGCTTCAGAAATGCTCTCAGAGATGTTTCTAAAACGTGATGGCTAGAAGATTAGAGGCTAGGGAAATGTAGGCGAGTTTTTCAGATTATATGCTGTTGGTAAGATCCATATCAGCAGAATTTCAGTCAACTGGGAGAGTCACAGTCCTGTCAGTCACCGAGACTGAAGGCATATCAGCTCTCTGAAGTTTGGCCCAGTTGGTTTCCTGTAAGCAATTGTCTCCAATCTATTTCCTTACATTAAAGTGATAACCTGTATTTTGAAGTTAAATAAAAGCATATTTTCCTCCTGCCTATAATGACACATTCAATTTCAAGTTTGTTTATCTTTTTTGTCATCTTTGGTAATAAATGGATTGTTCCCCAGACAGACTCGGTATGTTAGATACTAAAGAAAAAGTGTTAGGATTATCACAGTCATATCTTCCTATTCTGTCTCATGCTCAGGTCCATCAAATGGTCACACTTGTTTGACCATAGAACAAACTGGGCAAAAGATCTGCTTTCAAACATAGACATTTCAAGGGAAGAAGGATTATGCAAAGGAATCTCTGCTGTCTTTGCCTGCTCACCAGTTCATATGGAGACTCTCAAGCAGATTGTCCAGACAGGTTCTGGAGTCTCCTGCTATGGAAGATACTCAAGACCTATGTGGATACTTACCTCTTGATCTCTCACATCTCACTGTATAAGAGACATCAGTACTTTGCCTGAAGAATGACAAAACTCTTAAGTGTTGGGTTTTTCAAGGAAGGAATTAATTGTTAAAATTTATTTTGTTTTATTATTTTTTTTGCTAATGCAGAAGAAGGATAACAATGTAATTGAAGCACTAACTGATTTGAAACCACTGAACTCACTTGACCAAAGATAGCTATGATGAAGGGACCATTCTGAGAAATAACAAGCAGAGTCATAACTTCAGCCACGGTTTGATTTAGGAACAGCTATGAAATACAGAATGAGGTTCCCAGTTCACGCTTTTTCATGCTTTCTGACCTTGTACACTGGAAAAAGATTAATAGGAAAGTTCCTTTCTCTCAACATGTTGAAATCATTATACCATGGGGATATGACCTTTTTGCTCAGATACCAGTACCCATTCATATCCAGGCCCTCCAGGAAGCTACTCAAGGGTAGATTTTATTCATCTAACATACAGAAACCTCCACCTTTGGCTTCTCTTTTATATTAACTGTTTACACTAAATCAGGCACGTTCAACCCGTGGCCCGCAGGCTGCATGCAGCCCAACACAGCTCGCCGTGTTACCCAACCCCTCCCCGTGATTTAGAGGCAGAGGCTCTTCCAAACAGAGCAGCCCTGGGCACGCACCCATGGCTCAGCAATAGCCGCAGTCAGAGCGCCATTCAGGCTGCGCCGACTGCAAGCAGGGCACGGGGAGGGCAGTGCTGTGCAGCGCTGACTCAAGCCATGGCGCAGCACTGTGTGCGTCTTGATGCGCTGCCTGGACACAGCGCTCCCAACAGCGAAGGGTACGCAGCTGTGCCTTCTGTTTTGTAAAGGGATTTGAGAGCAGAATCATAGAATCCTTACAGTTGGAAGAGACCTTTAAAGGTCATCTTGTCCAATTCCCCTGCAATGAACAGTGACAGCTACAGCTCTATCAGATGCTCAGAGCCCCATCCAGCCTGGCATCAAAACTCTTCAGGGACGGGGCATCCACCATATCTTTCCCGTACTGAAGACTCCACATCTGGACACAGTGCTCCAGGTGAGATCTCACCAGCACACAGCAGAGGGGCAGGATCACCTCCCTTGTTCTGCTGGCCACGCTTCTTTTGATGCAGCCCAGGATATGGTCAGCTTTGGGCTGCGAGTCACAGAATCATAGAATCGTCATAGAATCATAGGGCACATTGCTGGCTCACATCTGGCTTCCCATCCACCAGTACCCCCAGGTTTTTTTTTCTGCAGGGCTGTGCTCATTCCATTCAGCTTGTATCGGGAAGTGGTTTGCCTCAATCCAGATGCAAGACCTCGCACTTGGCTTTTGAACCTCTTGAGCTTCTCCTGGGCCCACTGCTCAGTCTGTCTAGGTCCTTATGGATGGCATTCTATCTCTTGTGCTTGTTGGCCACACCCCACAGCTTGGGGTTTCAAGACTGCCAAAAAAACCCATCAATTTATAACTGCAAATGCATTTCCAGTTGATACAAATACATGACCAGCAAATTTGCAAATGCAATCTATAGAGTTGCAATCACATATTCAACTCAAAATTCTGATCACATCCCTGTATCAGACTTTCATAATCCCCATGTAAGCAGAGAGAAATATCATTCACTTCACAATCACACCTTATTCCTGTCATCACATTTTGGCCATACCCACATTTTTAACAATCACTGTCAAGGATGAAGAACAGGAAGAGTAAAATTTCATCAAAGATCTCTGGTGAACACCTTGAGAGCTCACTAAGAATTGCAGACACTGCCATTGAACCCCAATGGTGTGTTAGTTTCACAAAAGCAAGGTCACGTATCCCAAAGCCAGTGGTGGTGAATATGCTGAAAGATAGTGAGAAATGGCTCTATCGGTGTTACTGTGCCCTTTGTATCTGTTGTTTCCATGGAAATAAGTATGAGGTATCACTTTTGGAGCAAGTGTGGCCCAAGACAACTTGTATTCAATAACAACAAAAGTTTGTATGCCCATGGGTCACAGAATCATAGGAGCATAGAATGGCCTGGGTTGAAAAGGACCACAATGATCACCTAGTTTCAACCCCCTGCTGTGTGCAGGTCGCCAACCAGCAGCCCAGGCTGCCCAGAGCCACATCCAGCCTGGCCTTGAATGCCTGCAGAGATGGGGCATCCACAGCCTCCTTGGGCAACCTGTTCCTGAACTAAATTTTAATTTAAAAATGAAAATTTGACAGTGGCCAAAACTTATGCATTTCAGTGATAAGATATTTAGCAATCCAAAACCGTGTTTTTCTGGCCTTTTTAAACACTTACCTAAGGTGCTCTGCATTCCCAGTTTGGTGTTGTTCATGGCAATGGGTAAGAGATCCACTGCCCAGCTGAGCGTAAGTTCACTGAGAACACTGTATTCTCAGTCCTGACATAAAGGTCTTCAAAGTACTTCTGTTGCTCACTGCAGAGATAAAGAAATCAGTCAGCTACCAAGAAAACTTCTGACATGCAGATGTAGGGGTGACAGCCAAAAGGGCATGGGAACTTGCAGTCCAGTTGTAGAAGGAGATCAAAAGGAAAACATGTTCTTATTGGGTGTTGCAGTGAAGAGTGTTTGAAGTGAAGAGAGTTTGGGCAGTATATGCTGCCCAAATCAGAACTGAGAATGTTTCATTGCAAGCACAATTACCCTGACAGATATACTCAACTCTTTTGCGTAAAAAAATTGTCTGCTCTGATTAGTTTTCCTTTTTCACTCCTTACTTATTTTTACATTATCCTGATTTTCAATGAAACTTGGATGACTGCCATTCATCCTGTAGGAGAAAGGCAGTGCACACCGCACCATAGGGATAAGCTCATGCTTATGGTCTTTTTTCTGCATTGATCTGATGAATTTCACTCCTGCTGTCCTAACTTGGATTCTAAAGATTATTTAGAATTTATTTATTATAAGTTTATATATATTTATTTATTATAAATTTATATTATTATTTATTGTTTGTAGTAAGTTACAACGATCATGTGGGGAAACAGGGTTGCTTTTATTCAGACAGAAGTGGAGATGACAGAGATTTCATTCCTCATGCAGAGATAGGGTAAACACACTGCCTGTCATGAAGAATTTTGAATCTTTTTGGGCTGAAGAGCTAAGCTAGTAACTTTCATTCTGGACTACATTCTTAGACTGGCCCAGCACAGTCAGCTTCTCTAATCCTTTCCTCATTCACTGTTATTGAGGAAAAAGGCAACAGTGGCAGTCTGAGGACAAAACTAAGACTTCCTGCTAAGCTGTACTCCAGTGCTCAGCAGTGAGTGCTGGGGAGCAGCTAACATGGTCCTTTCCCTGCTTTGCTCAGATCCATTCTCTGCTGCCTGAAAGGACACTTCAAACACTTCTGATACAGAAACAAATCTGCAAGAGCAAGCCTCTTCAAAATGCTTACTGAAAATATTAATTGTGCAGCTGTAAGTCAACCTGCTTCCCCCACCCTCCCCCAAATCTGCACTGCTTACTTTGGAGGCAGAAAAACAAAAAAGTGGATGATGGAAAAAACAGGGCATTCTAACTGCAGCTACTCTGCTCTGCCGATGAAATGCAATTTTAAGTTGCTATATTACTACACTTGTGGATAGGAAAGAAATTACAAACCAAGCTCTTCACAGCAGCCTTCAATGATAAACCTTCTGATACAGCATAGACGAGAGGAGTCTTGTTAGCAATGACCAGGGAGTGCTGCTTCTACTCCCTTCATTTGTTCTCAATGACTAGAAAGAATTTCAAATGGCAGGGTCTGGTGCTCCAGCATGTCCAACCCCATCAGTAGTTCTCTGTGACGGAGGCCAGCTGCTTGGAAGTGTAAATCTCTGAACTCCATTTTAGAGACAGATATTAATTCTTTCAGATTTCCTTGAGTCAGTGTTGTGTATCACCATACAGGGACAGTCAAGGCAACGGTGATGACAAGAAGGTAAATGAAAAGACGACCCACTTGAAGAGAAAAGGGAGATCATCCTGCGAACAGCCACTCAGTTACACATCCAATACATACATCAGTGTATGTAGAGCTCCATATTGGCTTCCTAAGCCTTCAATAAATATACAAAAACATCACGGAAGGTATTTAACTAATCTTGTCAGTGTCAAGGACAAAAGTTTCCTGAACGCATGGCTTCATACGCATGGACACGTCTGACCGGTAACAGACTGATGAAGTCTCCAACTGCATGAGAAAACAAACACTGAAGGAACAAAGGGATCTAAATGCTTTAATTCACTTCAAAGATAGCATATAACGTCTCATCAACACCGGCAGGAAGGCCACATGAAAATCCAAGAGAACTGATTATACTGTGGAAATGAGAAATCACTTTATACATAGAGAGTTGCAGGTAAAGGCGCCTTAATAGTTTATTTTTATGAGACACCATCAACAGCGTATCAGACAGAAGCACCTTAGTTCATCCACCTAAATGAAGTCATTGTTACTCAGAAGATCAATGTGACTGATCCATAGAAAAGGAACTTTCTCACAATGCCTTCAAGCGTTCACCTTCGTTTGTCAAACAAGGGCTGCAGAATGGTTACCAAGTGATCTGATATTTATTCAGTGGGCAAAAGGCGTCTGTCATTTCTTCACTGAAATACGAGTGGATTCATAATTGAAAAATTATGATATGTCAATACAGCCAAACAATGAAATGTCACTGCTGCAGTTGGAAATCAGTGAATATGAAATGGAACAAGTGCTCCACGATGGAGTAACAGAGCCTACCTTTTGATCACAACATTTCTTCTCCCTTGACCAACTTAGGATGTAGTGGTTTAGTAAATTACTTATGCTCTGAAAGAACATGACTTCAGAGCCTTTAAAAATCACACACTTTAAGGCAAGGGAAATGAGTCCGCAAGCTAGAACTCGAACCTGATGTGTCAATAAACCCAGGAAATAAAGTGGAATTTAAAAGCCTGCTCTACTGAACCAAAGCAGGTTTAGAGCTTAGTCAAAACTTGAGATAGTAAAGTTGCATTTCTCTGTCTTCCTAAAAAACTTACTTGAACCATCACAATGCAAAAGTTTCCAGACAATTCCTGTCTTGTTGAGGAAAAAGAAATTTATGCCTGAAGCAGGACTGGGCAAAGATAATCTAACACATTTGTACCCTGTAACCCTTAGTACATTATTAGTATTGTTTCTGCTAAGCAATGTACAAATGGTTGCTCTGTCCTAGTATGGTAGAATTTTCTGTGCAGATCTCACACTTTTGCATTTATGACCTGGAATTCCCAGCCTTCATGTCCAAGCAATAATGATGATTATTTATACCCAAACCAAAAAACAAATATTTCTTTATTTTGCCAATGGTTCAGTTAAAGCACATTTTGATATTACAGTTCTGAAAAAGCACAGTCAGGGAAATATTATAATGTCTGAGCAAAGACGGGCCAAATGTTTTTAAAATGCACCTGAATATACCAAAGCAGGTTTAGTAATTTTTAACTATTCAGATTTCCAATTCAGAGCTCAATAAATCTCCTCAGCTTTCCCATCTCAGCATTACCTTGATAATGTAAATTCTCCATCACACCCAAGAGATACTGCAGACCAGTGCTTTGCGACGACACCGAACTCAGCAAGGTCTGAGATGTAACTTCTCTCCTTCGGCAAAAGAACTCAAAGCCTCCTCCTCAAAACACTCTTCAAAGCTATTTTTTCAGTATGGAAAATGGAATAAACAAAAGTTTGAGAATTTCCTGCATGAACACTGGGGCAGGTGGTACAACCCCAACCTCATACATTCAGTTCTGACTAGGCTAAAGCTCTACGTTTTCTTTCCATCTCCTCTGAGGTACAGCTTTGGATTTACTCCGTACTGCAGGACAGGTCCAACTCACACAACCCGTCTGGCTTTCTCACAGTTGGCAATCTTCTCTTTAATTCAGGAGCACTTAAATAAGTGACAGTGCTAGTCCTGAAGATGATACCAGTTGTACCACCACTACCTATTAGCATACAACCTTAAAGCTTCACATTATGCACAGAAAAGTCTTCCCAAGCTAAGCATTTATTTTTGAGTGCTCCTTCACGAAAGATCAGTAACAAGCATACTTCTTACCATTATATTTGCCTTGGCTTTTACTATGGCTTCTGATGATAAAAAAAAAACAAACACTGCTAACCACTGCTTAAGATTTCACAAATCTCTTTATCCACCTGCAAGAATGGATGAAAACGACATTCATTTTACAAATATTACAATCTTACAATTTGTTTCTTTCTATTTTTCCCTTTGATGTTTCTTTAAAATATTTTCTACTAACTCTAGATTAAAAATTCTCTTTTCTTCTATCTCAGGCTTTTAATTAGCTTTGCCTAATTTTGAGGAGTCTAACATTTATGGATTAGTCCAAAATACTAGATGCAGTTAAACATTTGGCCACAGATGTCAGAGTTAACTCTGCTTTAATTTGTTTCTCCACTTTCACCTTCCCCTACTAGCTAAAGTTCTCTCTAACCTGCTGTTTTGTTTTTCTCTATTATTTTCAATCAATATATATTTTTTTCCCTTTCCCAGCATTCTTCCTGCCTTCCTTGTAGCTTTCTAACTCCCAAATTTCGCCATGGTCATACCCATTACTCTTCCTTCCTCTCATGCCCAATACTCATTTTCTTCCTTCTTTGTCTGTGGTTTCTTGTCTCCTGTTTTCACACAGATGTTCCTGCTGGTTTGTCCAATGATTCTCACACTCCTTTCAGATCCTGCCTTCACTTCCTTCTCTAGGATTCATGGCTGACCACCTAACCTCACATAGACAACGTCCTGCATCCACACAGAGACATCCTTAAGCTACCTCAGATATTATTCATAGGATAACAGAACCACAGAACAGCTTTGGTTGGAAAGGACATTGAAGACCACCAAGATCCAAACACCTGCTACAGGGAAGTGCCACCCACTTTCAGAATTTAAGTCCTGGCTCACAGGGAACATAGGCAAAGCGCTCGCAAGCAGCATCCCAGCACACAACAGATTGCCCCACAGGACCAACAGAGAAGCCAAGACTTAGACATCAAGAGCAGGACATTCCGACCTGTGCTAGTAGTGAGTTAATGCCAGCAGGGCAGTGAGTTCTGAGGAAGGTGCAGGGGGGACGTCCCCACCTGCACATTGGTAACAGCTGGCGCCACATGAGATGAGCAGAGCAAGTCATGCTGAATGCAAGACTAAGGACGAGCTGTCTGTGAGTGGGAGTGTTATATCTCTAGAAGGTCAGGCATTTTGGCAGCCAACAAATGTACAGGTCACTGTGCAATGGCGACTCATTTCTTGTTTCCAATAGAGTAACACCACTGCCTGACAAGAATGGTACAGTTTCATAGGGTATTTGCATTAAGAACCATGTTAAACCTCTTTTTGTCTCTTTGGTGCCTTTCACTCACACACAGGCTGTTACTGTCTTTACCTTGTAAGTCTTTTCTAATATCTCACAGCTTAGGCAAGCAGTCCAAACTCCTCCTGTGTTTTAAAGAGGCAGCACAATCTCCAACAAAGCAACACAAAGTGCTCCAAACAGCTCTCCAAGAGCAAAGGAGAATTCCTCAAGAAGAAAGAGAGACATACTAATACTGAAGACTTTCTCTTCTTTCACCTTTTGTGAGCCTGAAGAGTCACACTGTGCCCATTACCAAGGTGAGACAGTGGAGCTGTCTGTCAATGGCTGGCAACAAACAAGAACTAAGATGATTTTTACTTCTCATCCTATTTGTGAACTTCCGTTCATCTGAAACTAATGGGTAAAAAATATGACTAACATTTAAGTCAACGTACTTTATTTCCTCCTGTTACCTGTAAAATCAGCGGTGGACAACGTTAGGAAGGATGAACAAACTGCTGAGAAATACTGCTGTAAGACTATTTCAGTGTTCTTCACTATATATTCCAAGCTTTCTCTCCCCACTTACACTTCACTTACTCACTCATTGTCATACATGCAGTGCTAAGAAGCTGTATTTATTCTCAGCATCAGAAGTAAACTCTCAAATCAGGGACACTAATTATTTAGCAATTTTCATTTAAAATTTAAAATAGCAGAGATAATAAAATTAAAGCAGGACAAGCATAATCCATTCGTAAATTTAGAATTTATTTTGACAAATTTGCAGCAAGCATTACTTATCGTGAGAATAACAATTCAAAAGGACAGAGGTTTCATCAGCTGTGCATTTTCTTACTATATTTTCTTACTAACATTATTACCAAAGTCTTATATTGTTTTTATGTGTAAAAAATAGATTTTATTCATTATCAAGTATCACACCTAAGAGAGAAAAAGAATAACTAACCAAATAACGAACAACAGCAAAAATCTGAGATAGGGTAGCATTCTCTTCTTTTCTCTGTAAATAAATCCACTTCTAATAATTGCTCAGAAAATAAGAGAATGTCCATTACAATCTTCAGGCTCTTAACAATGATTTATCTTGGCTAATGTTACTGCTTTAAGAGGAGATAAGCCATATAATTTTACAGGAAGCAACCCACTGAATCCTTCAGTAAACACAGCTTGGCAATCTATCTTCAATTCAAAATAATGAGGTGGCATGAGTGTGGCTGAGAAATAAGTCTTCAAAAACATCATGTAAGGGAATCCAGCTGTGCTTGTATGGTTTCCAGCTATTTAAAGGAACAAAAAGGAAAAAAAAAAGAACCTCTATTCATAAGATATTATTTAGAAACATGCAAACAGAAAAAAAAAATACTTTCCAATGTCTTCAACTACGCATACTAAATCTAATCATAATGCAACAAAAAAACTTGTACTCATGAATGGTTGTTTTTACACAAAGCTATTAGAATGCATTGCCGCAGCTTAAATATTCAAATTTTAAAGAAACAGTTGTCTAAATACTGCCTTTTTTACATGGACAGATGTTTTGCTGCAAATTTCAAATGCATAATAATAAGGTAAAAAAATAATAAGGGTTTATTTTGACTAGATTACGAGCCTGGCATTTCAACATAAGATAGAGATGCTCCTTCCAGAGAACTCTCTGTTATTAATCATCAGCTGCTCCTCTAGACCTAGCCACCAGGTACGATTACAATGACTCCAATGCCTGCCTACTCCAAATTTGAATGCAGTCTTCTTGAAAATGCTTTCTGTGATCAAACAAATCCAGCGGCTTTAATTAAAATTGGATCCACTTTCCCTCCAGTTTCATTAGATTTAATTCATTTAGGCAGTACTTCCTGCTGAGCAGCATAAGGTGTTTACAAAGGAACTATGGTATCGTAAAATCTACAGACCTTGTTATAGAACTCGAACAGCTCCTGATGACTAAACTCCACAAACAATTTCTTCAGGTTCTGTGAAGGAAAAAGAAAACAAAGGAAAGAATAAGCATTTTTTTTTTCTTTTGAAATTCATTAAGCCCCAGTGTGGGTTTAAGCTGTATGAGATAATGTTTGCAACAGTTAATTTTCCTTCCACTCACTACAGCATCCCTTAAAGATGCATATTCCGTTTTAGTGATGAATTTGAGTCCATGGATACATCTGTTCTCCTGCTGCAAAGAATAATAATAAAATTTCTGTTTAAAATGATTTTGTTACCTAATTTGTAAGTCACAGATAAAAACGAAGGATTACATTCATCTTGCTCAGCAGTCCATCTAAGATCTGGTAAACAACATCATGAAAAATCTGTGATGTATTTGATTGAACTTGCACAGCTACTAACATACTGTGCATTAGGCACAGAGTTAATAATAACTTACATTCATTAATCTAACAGTTACAATTTCAGTATGCTGACATTGCTACACACAGATTCAGCCAAAGTTAACAGCACAATAGCTTCAAAGCAGGCCTGAAACACTACAAAAAGCAAAATATCACAGCTGATGGAAACGACTGTGAATAAAACAGATGGCGGTAATAATAAGCATGCGTGTGCTGATGTCTGCAGAAGTGGGGGTTAAATTAAAGCCTCTATCCTGCTTAACTTGCTTGCGTGAAATAGGTAGTTTAATGCCTGCTACTTTCAATCATAGTACCAATCCATCCAGGCTGTTTCTAGCCTAATTCCTGCTAGTTTGCTTTGTCACTTCCCTTCTTTTAAAATAAATGTGTAAGCACTACTGCACACTGTCTGTGTTGCTGCTAGACTTTCCAGTGCTTGGAGGCATTTCTAAGGATCACAGTTGCGCTTCTATTAATACTAACAAGGACTTGTGAAAAACTGAATTTGTGGACCTGTCTAGTCTCAATGCATCATTAGTTGGAAAAATGTACGCCCGCTAATTTAGTTGAACTTGTATCAACCTAATGTACCACTTAAATGATTAAAAAAATGCTTATTCAACAACCCTGCTTAAATTAGCGAAGACACTTTCACATACGGGCAAGGCTGTGGGCCAGATTCTGTGCACTCTAACACTGATGCAAGTCTCAAGTCAAATAAAGCTGATGAATTTGGCTCCTCGAGCTCACAAAAGCAGCAGAAGTCCTGGGAACGCAGGATAGGTACTGTCTGGTGCCCATTCCAAAAACAAACTATAGGACACAGGAAAGGGATAAAATGACTGGGGCCAGCCTGTCTGGTGCAATCCCTTCTCCTCGCTCTGCAGAAAGAAGGATCCTTTCCAATAATTTCAGGAAGGCTACAAAAGCCTAGAAAAGGACCAGTGATTTGCATGAGAGACCAGTCTTCACCCTCTGGGAAAGAACAATGCAATTCTGGGAATTGTATGGTGAATACAAAATAAAACTACTAGAACAGCAGTTCCCTTTGCCATGATTCCAGCTGATTCTCCCTCCAAGCAGCATAATGCAGTGACAGGGAAGTAAAAGCATTTTTAAACTCATTCTACCAGCTAAGAAACAAAGGGAAAGCAAACAAGTGGTTTCTTCAGAAGGGAAAGGGGGGAGAGGAAAGAAGAGAAAGCACATGAATAGCAAATAGATTCGTCTGAGTTTTAGGCATTTGAAACTCCTGAAAGATTTTGGTATTTGAACGGACATAAAACTGAAAAGAGAAGGTTCCTGATAAAAGAAATGTATTAAAGTTTATCAGTTCTAATCCATAAAGCCACAGTTTCTCCTCCATGGTTTCTGGCAGATTGCTGCTAGAATTTCAGCAGTGAGATTTCAGTACAATGACTCCTGCACAGGCAGGATGTGTGTGTGACACTTCACCCAAGCACAGCATGACCCACCAGATCTTGTTTCCCCGAGCTCCATGTATCCACCAAGACTGACATCTTCTGGTTCTACCTTACATCAGCAAGCAAGATCAACTTCTCATGCATAATAAAATACACTGAAAAGCTTGTCTTTCGTATTTTTTTCTAAGCACACTGAACTGGTATTAGCTACCCGTTAGAGCAGGCAAACAAAAGAAGTGTATCTTTAATTCAGGTTACTTTGAAACTGCAAAAACAATCAATAGGCATAGGAGCAGACTATGATCTCTCTCCTTATTATTTAACAGTCGCGGTCTGATGAATAAAACAAAACTCACATTTGGCTGTGCCAGGCGAACGTCTGAGGAGATCTAAATGAAAACATGCAGTCCGTAATTTTTTGCTAGTCTGTTTCAGAGTTTGGAGTGGGTCAATGCGAGAGAGGGTATGGCAATATTGTATGGCACATATTATGCATATGCACCCACTTCTCCGCTCAAATAGGACTGTTTCTGTACGTAAAAATTTCAACAAAGACCAGTGTCACAAAGCACAGAGCTGAAGTGTGGCAACAGCTGCAAATGCTCTATTCATAATATGTATTTCTTGCTAGCATTAATCCCTTGAAGAAGTGTCAAAAGATCACTGTTACTTCACTACATCACTGTTACTTCACTACAGCCTCCACGCAGACTATAAAACCAGCATGCACAGATAGGTCCTTACAAGAAAAACCTACGTCTGAGCAGGTTGGTGGTCCCATATTTTTGCCCAGATGCCCACTTATCATTTATTTTATTTTATTTTACAATAAATCTCGTATCACTATAATCACTTATTTCCTTTACCTCTCTGGGAGCATAAACAACTATAATTAAAACACAGAGTGGCTTAGGTTGGAGGAGATCTTAAACATCATCTTGTTGATGCCATCATGGGCAGGGTTAACAACCAGTAGATCAGACTGGATCCCATCCATCCTGTCCTTGAATGCCTCCAGAGATGGGACATCCACAGTCTCTCTGAGTAAAAATTTCTTCCTAACATCTGACTTAAATTTCCTATCTCTTAGAGTAAAGCCATTCCTCTCTGTCCTATCACTAGCAGATCGTGTAGAAAGAGAGTCCCCCTCTGTTTATACGCTCTCTTCAAGTAAGGGAAGGCTGCAATGAGGTCTCTCTGGAGCCTCTTCTTCTCCAAGCTGAACAACCTCAACTCCCTCAACCTTTCTTCAGAGGAGAGGAACTCCAGCCCTCTGATCATCCCTATGTCCCTCCTCTGGACCTGCTACAGCAGCTCTGCATCCTTTCTGTGCTGGAGGGCCCATGCCCAGATGGAGTACTCCAGCTGGGGCCTCACGAAGGCAGAGTAAAGAAGGGCATTCCCCTCCCTTTCCCTGCTGGCCACCCCCCTTTTTGATACAGCCCAGAACACATTTGGCCCTCTGGGCTGCAAGAGCACACTGCTGGCTCACATCCAGCTTTTCGTCCATCGAGACCCAGAAGTCCTTATCTCCTGCTCTCAAGGAGTTCTTCTCCCCGTCTGTACATTACACACCTGTGATTGCCATGACCCAAACACAACATCTTGGCCTCGTTGAACCTCTTTAGATTCTCATGGCCCACACTCTGGGCCTGTCCAGGTTCCTCTAGATGGCATCCCTTCCTTCTGTTGTGTCAAAAGCATCACTCAGCAAGGTGTCATCAGTAGAGTTGTGAAGGATACACTCAGTTCCGCTGTCGATGTCACTGATAAAAACGTAGAAGAGCACTGTTCCCACGACAGACCCCTGGCAGGCACCACTTGTGACTGGCTTCTACTTGAACATATATTCACTGACAACAACTCTGGCAATTTAGACACAAGGGTGTGGAGCAGGACCTTGCATAAGTCCAAGTATACAGCATCAGTGGCCCTTCCTTTGACCAATGCCACCGCTCCATCACAGCACACCACCAGATTGGTCAGACATGATCTGCCCTTGGTGAAGCTGTGCTGGCTGTCTCAGATCACCTCCTCATCTTGCATTTGCCTTCCAGGAGGACACACTCCGGGATCTTTCCAGGCTTAGACACGAGGCTCACCAGCCTGTAGATCCCCAGGTCTTCCTTTCTCCCTTTTTTGAAAATGGGAGTAATGTTTCCCTTTCTCCAGCCACAACTTTTCAAATATTACGGAGAGTGCCTTGGCAACCACATCAGCCAGCTCCTTCGGGACCCTGAGATGCATGCCATCCAGCCCAATAGAGTTGTATACATTCAGCCCTATGAGGTGGTCTCAGATTTGTTCTTCATGTTCATACTCATGAAGAATTCTGCTTCACCATTTGGAAGTTCAGGGACATGACAAGTGTGGGAAGACTGACTGACTGACGATCAAGGCAAAGAATTCATTACGTACCTCAGCCTTTTCCACATCTGAGCAGGCCAGCTCTCCCTTTTAACTTACTGATGTGGGGGTTACCCTCTCCTCTGCCTGGCTCTTTGCCTTCTGTATCTAAAGAAGTTCTTCTTGTTGTTTTCCACATTCCTTACTAAGCTTAATTCCGCCTGCGCCTGTGCTTGAGGACTAGGTTACAATGCAGTTCTGTACTTCTTCAGAAATATGTGCTTAGAATGATTACATATCTAGGTTATTACTAAGGAACTTAGCATAGGTAAATTCCTAATCTACCTCAAGAAATTTTGCTCAGATAAAGATATAAAAACTACCAAATGCTATTTTTTTTCATCCGTAACTAAAATGCAAGATGAAAACATCACTTTCAGTGTACTGACTTAATTAAATGTCTGTGTGCAGATGAGTCTCAGCCTATTTATGAAAAGTGTAGCTAAAGTGTAAAAAGCTAAAAGTTTAGCTAAGTGTAGCTAAACTGCCTTCTTCTATCTAAATATGCAGGTTTTCAGATTCTGCGTATGACCTGTTATGTGTTTCTCAGAATATACATAAGAAAACTGTAATTTCCTGGATGTCTAACTTATTTTTCTATCACGTGTATCATTCACTTTTATTTTTTCCTGATGAATTTCTGTATTCCCCCACACCTCTACTCATCAGTTTCACTCTATTTTTCCGCTCATTTCTGCCATCTCATTTTATTTTTGCTATTATCTAACTGTGAAAGAAGCAGACTTTATTCCTACTGTCACTCTCAGTGACTGCAATACATTACATCCCAAACTTTGTGGCAGTAAAAGTCTCATCTCCTAGTTCTGCGTTTTACTTCTGAAGATGTCAGCTTCATAGCATCAAAGAAACATACTTGAGGAGAGATTCTTCTTTCACGAACTTAAATGCTGAATGTTAATTGCGGAGATAAGCTTTTTGTCTGATTCAATAACCAAGAACAGTGGTGCAGGGACAGCACTGGAGCAATATGCTCAAGTAGCACAGCTACCGAGTTAGCTGATCTGCAGCTTCAACTAAATAAAGTTGCTGTTATGTTCACAGAGCACTGCATTGACTACTGCTGCGTGAATGGCGGACATCATCCGTGACACATCTTTGCTTCAGTCTGAGCCCATTGCAGGGAACATGGTAGTATCGTTTTCTGAAA
The DNA here is from genome assembly GCF_019232065.1 of Centrocercus urophasianus. Lineage (NCBI taxonomy): Eukaryota > Metazoa > Chordata > Aves > Galliformes > Phasianidae > Centrocercus > Centrocercus urophasianus. The sequence goes on from NW_024884878.1 coordinate 8,763,989, forward strand.
TGTATGACCTAATACATTTGGCCACATATCACTACTGACTACTTCTTAGTGTTAAAATTAAATTCTAGTGCCACTTTGCCTTTTGACATCTAGATGGAATATAATTTCTTTCTACCTCTTATCTCATCCCAGGGATGTACCAATTTACAGCCCCCTGAGACTACCCATGAAACTAATAAGCTTAACTGATAGGATTGTTTTCTCCTCTCATCGATCTTCTCATTTATTTTCTGATATAATTTCAAAATGCACAACATTTTCACCTGTCTCTAAAACAGCTGTCCAAAACCAAGTTTCCTTGTCAGGAATAGTGAGGAGAAAGAGGTGAGAGGCATCAGTGGAGACAGAAAGAAAAGGAAGATGAAAACTTCCTGCTCCCTCTCAACATTCATATACTGCTCTATCCAAAGCAGTCGTTGTGAATGTAGAGATAATTCTACAACCACCACCAGACCATTTGGTAAATTCTTTGCTGAACAAAATCACCAGGACAAAATGACAAAGTACCTAAGAAGTCCAAAAGACACTCCACATTGCCTTGGCTAACAATTCATGTTAAAAAAGAATAGTTTCTTGACAGAAAATGTTTCAGTGGAAACCTTGCACAAGCAATTCTCAGAAAAAAGAGGCAAATGCCTGGTTAAAATGAAAGTGTGGGTTTTTTGCTTTGTTCATTTGCTTGCTTTTTAATCTAATGCTCTACGTACTTCTATTTTAATGTAATACTCCAAAAGGTCTTATTACTAATGACAGTGTTTTGCAATCTTTTTTATTGCCCAGCCATATCCTACACACTTAATTCTCCCACCTCATGCAATACATGCAGCAAGGCATTAGGAGTTATAAAAAAAAAGGCAAACTTCTGGTTTGGAAGCTAACTGGAATGTGAAAAACTGATATTGCTATCATAATTCTCAACTGCAAAGCTTTACTACATTGAAAAATAAATGCCAAGTATTCTGAAGCAAACAGATGGAGGGACAGGCTGGTGCACATCTAAATGTCTACTGACAATGATAATGCTCTCTCACTGAGCACATGTAAAAAAAATCACGGTACATTCAACTTTGTTAATAGTAGCAAGCTGAAGCAAAACATATCTCCATCTCCATATTTAATACAACCTTCAATACTATCTTGGGCCACTTAGAATCTATGTTCAACAGATTAATATTTTCATATTTGCTTTTCATTGTCCAATTTATTTTCAGTAGACATCCTTAATGTCCCAGATGCAAAAGATGAAGATAGATAATTCAACTAAGCTTTTTACAGCCGAATTCATATGCATAAGCACCCCTGTTGATTCTTAGTAGTCCGTGTTTCCCTGTGGACGTATCAGCATCTGCACTGCATTAGTTCAGAATTCCTTTAAATTTTCTTGTACCCTGGAGAATGATGCATTTGCTTAGGCACATACAGATGGAAAGAGGGTCATAAGTTGTATCTCACAGAATTTATCAGCCAGATTAAGCTGCTCAGTCAGAAAGATGAATTGTAGCAAGGTAAGAAAAACAGATGCGTTAAAACAGACCTGAAAGCACACCTATTCCTTAACTCTCTGCACAAAACAAACAGAAATTAAAACTACTTTACACTCCTATTGCAATTGATAAATGTAATTTAGATAAAGGATATAGCAGAACACTGGAAGTTAAATTCCAACATGTTTTCAAAATTGCACTCCTTCACAATCACAAAAAATGTGAACTTCAAACTTTATTCTTCTTCCAAGGTTATTTCCATCTGCAATGTCAATTGTAGCAAAAGAAAAGCATGCCTTACTGAATTACATGCATTTTCAAGTCTCAGTGTGTAACTATTACAAAACAGAGCATCTTTCATACTAACCATCTCTTTTCTTGAACATGTAGTCTGTGCACATACAGCAGTCTCCCCTTGAAAGCAGTATTTCTTTTTCAAATAAGCACAAATAAATCAGATTCCTCGTGGCGTTTATGAAGGTCAAAATCAGCAGCATCCTCAGGATGCCCTTCCCTCCCCTCTCAATGTCTTTTTAAGCTCCCTACATGAAGTTCTGTGCTGATTCTTGACATCTCATCAAGTGTTACAGGAAATGAGTGGTTTGGAGAAACATACAGATAACCTCACTCCAGCAGACACGAGTGCATCTAAGCACGCATTCATGGAGAGCACCTAGAAAAAATGCATCGCACAGACCAGTAACAAACTGCAGGAATGTGGAGACCTGCAGAAGACCTTTCATACACCTAAACAGCAACAAGAAATGCCACACGTTTGCACTTCCATTCTCCCTCCCACCACACACAAACATCTCCTGATGACTGGCTGCACTGCTGCACAGTCCTCGAGGTAAAATCCTGTGGGAAAAAATAACTACAGTGCTCACCTCAACACAGTCAGTCAGAAAAAATATCAGACTGTTAGAGAACAGAGAGATAGGAAGCTTTCTTCCTTGTTCCAAACAGCTGTATCCAGGCAAAGTGCTGCTCTGTCTGGAATCTATAGGAATTCACATTCCTATTAATAACATCCAGTTATGTTGGCTGCTCTTTTAAAATGCTTCTTTGTGGAAAATCTCTTCAGACCAAAAACTTAGGCTTGTAGACTTGTCATTTCTACGCAGAGATTATATGAAAGAAATTCTTCTACAAAAACACCACAGTAAACTCAAACATATTTTGGGGATAACAGGTGTTATGCGTATCAGTGCAATCTCATCACAAAAGTCTTTTTCCTGGTACGTTCCTTTCTGCTCTAGGAATGAAAAATGGCTCATGGAAGATGTGTGGAAAGTTTGACTTCCTTCTGTCTGCTCTGTATTTTATATATATACCCTCAGATGTTTTTCCCTTTTTTGGAGATCATATGTATGTCTATATTGTATAGTAGTCTTCGCCTAGGATTAATCACTGCGCAGCATAAAGCATCTGTTTGCACAAACGTATGGCTGTAATTTCAGGATTCAAGAGAAACATAAGAAGGTATATTTGCCAAATATTATGTCCGAGAAAAGATGTATTTAAAAACTGTTGTTTTCTTCCACTAATGGAAAAAACAGCCTTTGGAAAGACACGCCCTCACTGCTGCATATTGCTTAGACAGTGTCAAGTTTGGAACAACCAGAATAGAATTCTCTTATTTATTCAGAACTCTGCTTTCACCAGTATCTCTTTTTATTCCTGAGAAGAAATTATTTGCTCTGTTATTCCGCTGCATAACTTACCACAGAAATAAAGGCATACAAACATATGTTCGCGAGCACTGCAAGGAAAACTGTAAATTAAGTGCAGTGCTAGTCTAACATTACCACCTGAAGACTTAGATGAGAGACTCAAAAAACGACAGCTGCAACCTGGAGAAGTATTTGAGGACAATGAAGCCCAGCCTCAGAGCATCAACTGCAGATCGAGATAGATTTGATGGTGCATAGATATATGACAGCCAAAACTTCTACATCAAGGAGAGCAGCTCAGCATTGCAGACTGCATTGTTTGCTAGTAGCTGGCATGATTAACAACGAGGTTCTGAACTCTCACGTTCATAATGGACACGCTTCTAATGATGGGCATGAAAAAAGCTGGACTTAGTGAAAGCTCATACTCTGATCCAAACTGCTCAGTGACCTGCCCACGAGCTTGTGTCCGTGAGAGGAAGCTTACATTACTGTGCTCTGTATCCACTTCTACAGCAACCTCTCTGAGGGAGATTTTATATGGTATAACCATTCAGATGAGGATCATCTAAGAAGGCTTTAGATGAATGGAGGAAGCTGCTATCTTTCAGTAGTGTCAGCTCCTAAGCCTACCTGGTTCAACAAGATACTGCAGCGTTGCATTGTTTTACCACAAAAGCCTTTCTTCACCACCAGAAAATCTAAAAGTATCTATTGTTTGTATTGAGGAACATGAAAAGAGGCCAGATAAAAGAAACTGGCAGCCAGAAGAAAGATCTAAGAAAACACAGACTCATGTGAAATCAGTGCAATGGATGTGAAAATACCCTTCCCAAAAAGCCTGCTTAAATACCTTCAAAACGTCAAGATTAGACAATTTGTACATTAATTCTTTTGTATGGAATGGGTCACTTAGACTGTCACTAATATGGATCTTGTTAGGTAGTGAAATAAAGACAAAACACTTTCTGCTGTTGCTGTTCTGCTAAAAGCACATTTGTGGCTGTCAGCAAGCAGATCTCTGATCTCCCAGCCATTTATGCTGGGAGAAGCACCGAAACCTCAGCTGCTGACTGGGGAGAAAAGCCATTCAGGGCAGGGATGCTAACTACCAGCCTCATCCTCCAGAGGATCACAAACTGACCTCTCAGAGAATGGCACTGCTTGAAAAGTGATGCATTTTTTGTGTTATGAAGTCAGACAGTATTTTCACTGCACTCTGAGAAATAAAGCAGTGTAGTTAATTTTATGAAACAAGGTACATGAGCAGGGGGCTGCAGGGGAAGTCTCTGTGAGCAGAGCCCAGCACTGCCCTGTCTCAGGACAGACCAGGTCCAGAGGCTCCAAAAGGGACCCACCACCATCAGCACTGAGCTGTGAGTGATGCTGGGTGCTGGGAGAGCAAACTGAGGGAAGGGAAAACCTCTGCACTACAGCAGCTGGGAAAGTGCAGCGAGGAACGTGAGAGGGAGAAGCCCTGCAGGCACCAAGGGCAGAGCAGGAGGGCAGGAGGTGCTGCAGGCACGGAGCAGCCCTGCAGCCCAGGACAGGCTCATGCAGGGGCAGGCTGTCCTGTGCAGCTCATGGGCACTGAGCAGAGCAGATCCCCATGGTGCAGCACTGGATGCAGGCTGGAGAAGTCCTTTGCATTGCATTTTCTCCCTCTTTTTCAATGACAAGAACAGAAAGAGCACTGTGGTGGAGGTGCCCTTTGCTGTGAAACTACCTCAAGTGATGTCGCATTTTGCAGTTGTAGTCAAAATTAAGAAGTAAATACATGACTCCTCATCAATATCTCTTCCTCGCCGCAATCAGCCAAGCAGTGCCTTGAATGTGGGCTGTGTGCTGACATCAGAGTGGGGTCAGACATGGCCGTCTGCAGCAGGTGACACAAGCTAACACCAGCATTTCTTAAGCCACAAGAAACTTAGAAACTGGAAGAGATCTTTAGCCTGTAACAAACAACTTAGATACAAAAGTTTCTCTTTTCCACAGAAGATGATATTATACATGATATGATACATGATATGAAACAATATGAGGGCTGCTCCAAATGTCATGCCTCCCGTTTTATGTTGGCCCATGACATCAGAGGCAGATGTTGGTGGTATGGCAGTAGTAGTTGAACTTTCCTGCCAGTATTGCTTTACATTTTGTTGCCAAGTGGCAGATGGCAGCAGAGGGGCAGCCTCACAGAATGGCATCCGACATGGAAGATGCAGATGAAGCAAAGGTGTGGAGGTTTTCCTCCATGCAGAAAAAACGGCACCCACTGACATTCATCAATGCTTGCTGGACGTCCATGGAGACCAAAAGGTGGATGTGAGCACAGGACAGTGGTGAATGCTATGTTCAGAAGTGACAGCGATGTGAAGGACAAGCAATGTTCCGGATGGCTATGCAGGCTCCTGTTGATCAGCGGCAAAAATGCATGGTTAGTGGTGGTGACTATGTTGATAAACAGTGTTTTGTAGCTGAGAATTTGATCCATCAAATAGCTTTTATTCTGCTCTTTGCAATGTAAATTACATGGAAATAAACAGGAGGCTTTATTTTCAGAACAACCTAAGTATAATGACAGAACGGTCTTCTCTGATTATGGCTCTAAAATCAAGACTCACTTTTTATTAATGGCAGCTTAGAAATAATAAACATTGATGTTTTGCTTTCTTTTCTCTGCAGCATAACAGACCACAATGGAAGATGCTGTGATTGTTCCACTGGACAACAAGGAAACAAACACTTCGTCATAAAACAATCCACCAAAAAAAAATCTCTTTTCCAGTTTGTCACTAAGATTTACAGGTGGCTTAAGCAGCAAAAATTTGCAGTTTGGATTTCATGCAATCAAATTTCATTACTTCATCACTTTTCCGAAAAATTATTAGTAGCTTGATACAGTGGTGTGGTGTGAATTCTTACTGCTTACTTACTGTCCAGAAAACTGGACAGGCTACTATGGATAGAAAGTAGTCCAAGTGCTTTGTAAGTGTTTCCACATACACTGAAGATTAAATCAAACCAGTAACCAATGTTTCTTTCAAAGCCAGAATATTAATATAAATACAGAGGGATTACCCTCTCTGGAAAGGAAGAAAAAAGTTTTGGCTAACATAAGCAATTTGAAAGAGGGTATTAAATTCTTTTTTATTTTCATCATGTCTCTGTGCTATTGAATTACAGCTCATACAGATTACCTTAAACTGTGTCGAGCAGTATGAGAAATACTGCACAAGGTCTGGATTATTCTATAGATGGCTGGAGCACAAAACTCAGGCTGGCTGCAAAGGTCTTGGTGAATATAAAGCCAAGATATTTTTCATATTTTTCTCTTAAAACAAACCTATTTAACTCCAAACTAATTAGACCTGTCCCTTTGCAGGCAACGCTGCATGACACACAACTGGAAAGATAAAGCAAGGAATAAAAACCGATGTTATACAGTGCAACCTCCTCACAAACACAGAAGTGAGATTAATACTTAAACAAGACTTTCACTTTTTTTAACACGACTTTCTAAGACGGAAACGTGCTACAGGGCAGCTTGCAAATGCTATTTTGCCTTTAAGAAGGACTTAATAAAATGATGTTTAAAGTTGTGTGTAAGATAATATGTCACTCAAGAACAATGAAAGCTTACGTCTTGGTTAAAGACTTGTATATATATTATAGCATGGTTTAAAAGTATAACATATGGGCTAGTCTTTAATAGCTACACTTGTAATTTAAGAAGTTAAGAAACATTTTAAACAACGTTTTCATATTTTTCTTATCTGCCCCTTTAAAATGGGGAAAATGCTAAGACTGTGTCTGCTGACTGCAAGAGGTTTTGAATTTAAAAGAAAAATATAAAAACAAGGGAAATAAATGTCCTTGAAATACAAGCTACTATGAAATTTAACATGACTTTTCTCCTCCTTTTTGTGAAGAGGTGGTTTTTAATATAAACATATTCTTCTTTACATAGGATTTAACAGAGAAAACTGCAGTGCTTGTGCTAAAATACTCTGATCAGATTAAACTGATGTGAATCAATACTGAAATAGCTTGTTTCTAATACTGACTTTCAATTTTAAGTCTAAAAAAGCTGCACTTCTTTCTTTTTAGGGCATAAGTAAGGTGCTAGTAAAGGGGAAAAGGAACAAGAATTCTATGCAGATACGGCAGGAAAACAGAAAATTAATTTCAACTGTGACACAACACAGTTTTATAAGTACACAGTTTTATATGTATAAGGACAGTTTTTATATGCAGTAGGAAGTTTACCTTAAATGAACAAAAAAGAATACGATGGTGAAGGGAACGGCTTCTTCCCCACTGGCTAAATGGCAGGCATCAAGTCCAGCCTTTATTTATACAACAGAAGAAAATCTCCAACAGTGCCAGGGAAAATCTTCTATCTCAGCCCCACAGTAAGTCTTCCATTACTCTGGGATGTTATAGTCATTCAAATCATTGTATGTGTATGTATGTACAGTAAATTGCTTTGTCTTTCTTCTTTGTGATTCATAAGCTCTTTTCTCTAAAGCGACTGTCTGTTCTTTTGCACTCTTTTTCCTAAGGAAAGTGAGAAAGTAAGGGAGACTGAACTAGCTCAAGTTCACTTTAGGCATACATCAGGAGACAAAACAGATATTGAAAAGCTAAAATTCTTCCTCTTCACTTAGTGCAGTGCACTAAAAAGTCATTTTCAAGGTAAGTGATCCTTTATTTTGTCAATCAGGTATCAGCAGCTTATCACGTAAAAGCAACCATACCTTATCACATGGGCTGCACACCGAAAATTCAGATGAGCAGTCAAAACTGACACATTATCTACTAGGGAAGAGAGGGCAAGAGGGAGATAATTGTTTCATAATTTATTAAAACATCTATACCCTCAAATACTTCAAAATGATGCATCTCACATAGGGCATTTACACCTCTTTTAGTTGTGTACCTTCCTCTTCCTTTGCTGGTCTGCAACGTCACAGGTATGGATGAATAGACTCTTTACAACTACAGTGTCTGCTTGAGTGACAGCGCTGAGCTGAGGCTGCAAAGCCTTGAAACATTCACACCACCTCTCTTTGCTGCTCTGCCAGTTGCAGGTATTGGGACTTCACACAAACATTGGATCACGTGGCTTGCCCTTCACCTACAAGCAAAATTTATCCTAAAAGAGAAAAACTTACCTTCTCCTTTGAGTAATTATATAGAGATTGACAAACCAGTCACATACTGTTTAAGCTGGCCAGGTACCTTGGCTGAAATCTAATGTGACAGATTGCTTCAGAAAAAGCAAATTAAGAGGAACTCTATTGTCCTACTTGTGAATAAAAGAATTAACAGTTAAATACATACTCAAAGGGAGATGCCATGAGTTTTCAAGAATGGGAAGAGTGAGTGCTGAACACTGAAGAGTTCTATAGCCCTATGCAGAGGAATGAATTAGCTAATTTGCTCTCCACTTGCTTTAATGAGAACAAATAGTCTAATATGCTTGGAATCATTAATTTTAAAGGATTAACGCATCACTGCACAGGGAAATCACTTCTATTTGGACTCGTTTGTTTATCTTACAAATAAGCAGATAAACCAGCTAGAAATCTGTTTGTGAGGCAAAAGCAGGGTGGGATCACTGGGTCTTTAAGGAAAGCGCAGTTCCAACAGTTAAATCAACAGCTGGTAATCCAGCTCTCAAGCTGGTGAATGCTGTACTTCAGTTTTGGTGTTACTGGTTTTGCAAAAGCAGAAATCTACAGAGATTTAAAATACAAAGTGCCAGAACACAGCCTGATACTTCAAGATGGGGCAACAACTGAACAAGTTGCATCTCTGTATCAGTAAGAACTTGAGTAAAAATATGAAGCATTTTATGTTTCAGTGCTTCTCCAGGAATTGTTCAAACCTTCTGTATTGACAGCTTGAAATGCTGAAGCAAACTAATTACAGTGCAAGACCTGCAAGCCTTTCAACCACTGCTACATTTGGTGCAGGCATGAATGAAACTTCAGGATCCTGCACAACTGGAATGCACGTACATGCCTTTTTTTCCTGGGGATATCTTTTCTTCTGAACTTCTGAGATCTACCCTTCAATGGTTCTACATGCAAGAAAAGATTTTTTATCTTAAAACATCTCATCATATGAACAAAGGATGTAAGACGCTTCAAAAGTAATGCCTCCCATCTATTTCCATGGAAACTACAGTAGATACAGAGAGCATCAAATGAACATCGTTTGATAAATTCTCAGCTACAGGACACCATTTATCAACATAATTACTTCCACTAGCTATGCACAGTGCTATCCACTAGCTACAACAGGTGATTTTGGTTTTACCTTGTCAAACATTGTGGATCTTACCTCCTTATAGAGCTTACCTCACACAAAGAGTGACTCTGGGTAATAAGTAATCACAATCCTTTAGCCGAAGACTTGGTGAGGAATAAAATTTCAGCCCATCCATGAGGACTGTGTTTCTTTGCATATTTTTTGCAGGGACTGGATCCAAAGATCTAAAACCTCTGGAAGATGGTGATGACATATTTTAGGAATCCACTTTTTTCACTGATAAAAGACGTGGAATTGGATGCACAGGCAAGTGTAGAAACAGCAGCCAACAAGATTACCTATATGACTTGCTAGAAGGACAGTGAAATTCACACGTGACAAGGCTGCTGAATCAACTGCCAATCTAGAGATCCAAAGACTTCACTGACAGTTTGATTGCCTACCATGAACAGCTTAAAAGTGCTGCAGCTGGAGTTCTGATTAACGATTTTTAAACAGTGCAAGAGGTATTTCAAAGAGCACAAAAGATCCATAAATGGCAAGATAGGACTGAATAGAGAGAGAGTCAAGAGCTGCTGGAGAAAAAAAGATTGCTGCTATTAGTCAGTTATGCCTCCAGGCACCATTCAGAGCATCACCTAGCTCTTGGACTCGTGCTGTAGGATCAAAATGCAATAGTCACATAAACAGGAAGTGCTAGATTCCCATCAACTGATAAAAACTGTGTAAAATACAGTTGGTAGGCTCACTTTGCACCATAGTTGTATGGTCCATTCTCTCAGAAGAAAGCCAGTATATATGTAAAAAGATTGCTACTGTATTAGTTACATATAATGTGAAGGAATTGCAAGTGCTTAGCCAAAATTATCACTTTTTTCTGTGAAATCTTGCCTGGATGCCATGGCATAATCTAAACAGTAAAACCATGCTATCAGATCTAATTTCTTTTTCAGATACCCGACTGAGCATGAATTCTTTATAGATGAATTAAAAATACAATCTGCAAACAGGTATTTGGTGATACAAAGAGGCTGCGACAAAACAAGAAGCTGGAGAGGTGAAGCTCAGCATCAAAATGAATCTATAAATCATCATGCTGAAAACTCTTACCCAAAAGCTCTCTGAAAAATCCTTCAACATTCTGAAGCCCTACCAGAAGGAGTCTCACAGGCCATTATTCTGATGGCAATCATAAACATTATTAGAAAGTACTGCATTTTCTACACTTCTGCTAAATGGCAGCGTGGAATCATCTCCTTAGTATTTGTACCATCCTGTGTAATTTGAGTGCATTTTACAAGCAGTATGTTTTCACAAAACAAGGCAAATTAAACACTGATAGAGGTGCATATTCAAAACTCATGGAATGAAAAACGAAATTATGCTTAAACTGCAATTAAGATTATGATCATTCATATCACCTAAGGAAATTAATGAAAGACAATTTACACTGATTGCTTTATAAAATCTCAGAATCCTGAATTTTTTTTTAAGTGCTTCTTGGTTACTGACTACAAACAGCTCTTAAACTCCTTCCAGCTGACTGACTGCAGTTGACAATACAATATATAGCAGTAATTTTGGAACAAAATATTGCTTTGCCATAAGCACTCTCAATTCCTTACTGACCACAGTGGTTTAAACATGCCATGGTCTTACAGACTACAAAATGCATGGGGATCAACTGTGACTTGAGGATTACAAAGAAAGCAATTTTTTAACACAAATCTATCCAAATGTCAATATAGACCTTGAAAAAGAAATACGTCAGGATCAGGAGAGTGCAGAAATGGCTGCTGATCAGCCCTGCTGTCACTCTATGATCTAGGAGACAAGACGAAAAGACAGTCTGGCCACAAGCCCTGTAATTCTCAAGTTGGTGGTACCTGAGTTTCAATAAAGGCCTGTCCAAATGTTTCTAAAGTGTTATACTGGCAGCTGTAAGCCAAAACCCACAGAATTTAGGAGGGAAAAAACAACAAAAAAATGAATAATTCATCAGTCAGGGACCTGCATCCACAGTATAAGGAGGAGAATAACAGCTATGATAAAGCCAAATGATTACTTTCTACTGCTGGTCTTTCAAGTTGGGTCACATGAGACTGCAACTAGAAAATTAAAGAATAATATAAAAAATCATTAAAAAATCATTATGTCTGTTAGGGATTTGTTGAAGGGATTAGGAGTGCAGGTAGTGCTCTCTTTGATCCTCCTGGTTGGAGACTGGGATCTGGGCAGGAGGAGAAAGGACCAGTACAATGAATGGATGTGTGGATGGTGGCATGCCCAGGGTTTTGCATTCCATGATCTAGGATTTTATAGGATATACCTTCGATAAAACGAGAACTTTGACTTCAGATGGAATGCATCAAGAGGTGTTGTGCTTGCAAGGTCTCACCTTGATGGGGGATTTCAACTACCTGGACACCTGCTGTTAAAATTACTACAAGCAATCCAGGAGACTTCTGGTGTCCATCAAGAATAACTTCCTGGTGCAGGTACTGGACAGACCAGCCAGAAACATTACTGGACCTGATGCTTATAAATGCAGAGGAGATTATCAAAGCAGTTAAGCTGGGAGGCAGTCTGAGCTGTAGCGACCATGCACTGGTTGAGTTCATGATCTCAAACACTGTGGGCGTAGCAAAGAATGTGGATTAAAAGAGCTACAAAGGTAGATGAAAAAAAGAGGATATGAAAAATATACATACTCAAATTTCCCCAAATCTTTGAGAATTTACCTATTATGTACTAACGTTGTCCACAGGTTCGTGCACCACCAACAGCATGGCATGACATTTGGTTGGCTATAAAGTCTGCTGTCACCCAACTGTGATTCCCGCGTTCAGTGCTTCCCCTGAAAGATGAAATCAGCCTTGCATTCTGCTGATCATTTCCGTCTTGATTCTCAATATCAAAAGCTGAAGTTTTAAAAATGGCATTTCTGAAAAAGCTCAGAAGAGTGTAAGGGTTATAATTTGCCTTGTACCTAATTTCATAACCACAAACTATGTTCTTTTTAATTAGAACTATAGAATGGCTTGGCTTGGAAGAGACATTAAATACCATCTAGTTCCAATTACCCTTCAGCCCCACTGCTGTAAGTAGGGACACCTTTGTCTAGACCAGGTTGCTCAAATTTCCACCTAATTTCCAACTTTCCATGCACCCGCAGCTGCTCTGGGCAATCTGTTCCACTGTTTCACTACTGACCAACAAAAGAATTTAGAATGTAATCTAAACCTCCCTTCACAATCATAAAAACTGTCACAATCATAAAAACTGCCCCTGCCCTGTCACTACGCTCTCTGATGACGAGTCCATCTTTCCTGTCAGCCCTGTGCTGAAAGACTTTAATGAGGTCTCCCGAGAACCCTGTCATCTACAGCCAACTCCTTCAACCCTTCCTCACAGGAGAGGGGCTCAAGCCCCCTGCTCACACCACTCTAACAGTTCTGCATCCTTCATGTGTTGGTGGTTCCAGGCTGGGATGCAGTACTCGAAGTAGGGTGTCACAAGGACAGAACAGACAGGTGAGAATTACCTCCCTTGATCTTGATCTGCTGCTGGCCTTTCAGACTATAAGAAGACATCACCAGCTCATATTCAGGCTTTTGCCCTTTTCTACAAGGCTGCTCTCCATCCATCCATCCATCCATCCATCCATCCATCCATCCATCCATCCATCCACCCATCCAAAAGTCTGGGAATGGTGCAACCCAAATGCAACACCTTGCACTTGGTCTTGTTGTATCTCACGAGGTTCTCATGAGCTAGTTCTAGTCATGGATGGCATCCCTTCCTTCTCTTGTGTCAGCTGCACCATTCAGCTTGGTACTGTCTCAAATTTCCAGGGGTGCACTCAACCCCACTGTCAGTATCATTTAAATGACACTCCAAATATAGGACAAGCAGCTTGACTGCTGTGATATTTTTATTTATTTTTGAGTCCAGCTGTGATACTTTTTACTTAACAGAAATTTGAATTGTTTCTGTTAAAACACTACCAAGACTCTCATTCCAAAAGAAAATATACAGATCACAAAGTGATGTTTTCCTCTGTCCATTCACATACATCTGTGAAAAAAGCAATGTACAATATAAAAATATTTGTATCAAAGAATTAGAATTTTGAAACCTCATTTTAAAATATTACTCATTTTTCAAAAAGCCCAATTAATTTACAGATAAGTTTAAGGAAACCTAGCTGTCCATTTCAAAAGATTATTAATATCTTTGCCCAGAATATTAAATCTTACACTGGCACAGAAGTACTGACACTTTATTCAATAGTGTACCATCTTGCTAGAGGGAAAATACAGAGTAGCTCTTTCACAACCCCTATTAAAAATGTATGACGTATTTTTTTATTTTAGAAAAATTATTTTTTTAATCCATAACCCTTAAATGTCACGCACACCAAAACCAATGTGCATTCTAAACAAAGCAGGTCGGAAACAAGCAGCATATATTAATAACAATTAGGTTATTAGCATGGAATCAGAACACTAGTCTTAACACGAAGAGGTCACGTGTCTGTAAAGCTAGATAACTGACAATATGCATCTTCTCAGCAGGCAAACCTTTTGTCCCAAACTACTTTTATGACAACGGTGATGCACATATTTTATGAAGGCATGAGAATGCAAATAAGTGCTGTTATTTTAAAAAGAAGTACTTGCTATGTACTATTGAGTAAAAACTTGTGTTTTTATTCAAAGAGAAGTGACAGAAGCAAGAAAAATAGATTAAATGGGAAAAGGTGATTGAGGAAACTTGAGACATAGAATGCAACTTCCTGTGTTACAGAGGACTTTGCAAGACTTCAGAGAACTAGAGCATCCCCCTGGCATCTCTAATATTGCCAAGGAACTCAGAGATACAACCTTGGAGAAGGAAGCCATACCACAAAATCAAAGCTTCTGGAAAACAGAAAACATAGGCGTATTTCCTAGACTCCACTCCTAATGAAATTCCCCTTAAAATTTTTTCATCAAACTTGAAAGTATCTAAATGCTCTAGAAAACTTCGCAGGTTTTTAGAAATTATCAATTTATCTAAATGCATTACAGAAAGAATCTGTGCATGCATGTCTGTATTACTGACAGAACAAACTTGTAGGAAATACTAACTTGTCATGATAATTTTTGTTTAGAATTAAAGTAATAGACTCAACTGGCCCAGCTTATGTCTACCACAAAACCTGACTAATTCAAAGCAATTCATGCAATGGGTGAAACACCACTAAGTATGGAACAAAGATATGGAACAAGAAAGTGGAAATGAATGTATTTTAAAGTTTTCTTTAAAATATTACTAGCTTTCTGGATCCCAATGTTCCCATTTCATATCCACATCCATTCAGATGTGTGTTATAGAGGTACAAAATGAAGGGCTGTGGCAGAATATGTCCAGTGTAGATGGTGTTCCTCTAACTTGAATAAAAGTAAAGAAGTAAAATTAACTTGCAGACCACCATATACTGAAATTATTACTCTTCAGAAAAATTTATTTTCCAGGTTTCTTCTTTATGTTAATTTCCACCAAACGCTTTGTTATACTCTGATTGGGTTTCCTGAGCCTCATGTGTGTTTATCTACTTAGTAACAATCAACAGGCTTCTTTCCATACGTTTCCCCATCTTTCCTTAAATTCACCCAAAATTTTTGCATTCGTATTGTTTGGCAGTTCTTTCCAAAGGACTGTTACATCTTACATGAATGTATCAACACTTCTGACGGAAAGAATACATCCTCACAGATCAGCCTCCTTTAAAAAGTTAGTGTGACCCAACGATGGTTGTATTCCTATCTATGTCTTCCTTCCATCCATTAACTGTCACTGTCATACTGCTGTCTAATTGAAGGGAACATAATAAGCTTGGTTATACCACCTTTTATCCACTCCACATTGGAAAAACATATGCTTTATCATGCAGTAATAAAGCATTTGCTTGAACTACCAAATCATCTTGTTCATTAGTTCAGTTTTTCTCCATTCTTGGTCCAGCTTCTTTTTACCAGTGAAGAAATACATTTGCTCTGTGTGTACGCACCACGATCTGAGACTCTTACTTTATTCTAGAAAGAAGATGCTAAACTCAAACAACAGCTTCAAATACATTACGGAATGGAAGCAAATTTTTTTAAAGTATGAGTTCTGCCTTTCAGTTGTCAACAACATACAGTTAAGAATCAAATCTTGATTCTGAAAAAAATAGTGAGCCATATTTATGCGTTCCTTGTAGTATTTATAGTGATCGGTATGAAAGGAACAGACCTCCTGCTTGCCATCCTGCAATCATCCATAATTTTCTTCATTTTTTTTTTCCAACACATTCATTTTTGCATTTTAATTCCAAAATCTCAGGAACTCTTTTTTAATAAAAAGTTGTTGTCTCCACTGAGATTTCAGAACGCTGACTGAATTAAACATATCTACACAATGCAGAAATATGATTCAATTATTTTCTTCAGAGTATGTACATACTGTCACATTGCATTCCAAATGAAAGAAATAATGAAAACAACCCATTTTTCTACCTAGTAATAAACAACAATGTATCAATCATTAACTGTTAACAGAAGTACTACTACTATGTAAAAAATATTACATTTAAATAGCAGCAGGAGTAACTACCACAAATCACAGATGGCAAAACGATGTTTTCTATTTTTTCTCTTCTCTGCAAAATGCCTTCTCCTTTTTTATACAGTAAGACATTCTCCCTTCCTTGTGCCAAAACCTTGTGCAAGGTTATCACTTCAATGTATGTTTCATCTCTTATTTCATAAAAATTTTTCTTTCATACAAATGTACTCTACTATAGAAACCTCCCAGAACCCTGCCCCAGAGGAAGATTCCACCTCAACATGTCTATACACACTTGAAAGGTCTGTAAGTCTTGAGGTGACATCACATGAGAGTAATCAAAAAGCAATTCCAATCCAGTCAAATCTGATAATAACCTCCAATGCAATAGTTGTCAACTGTGGGAGAGAATATGTTAAACAAACAGCTGACTTCTATGTACATGCTACTGGTTAGACCTGCACAACTCCACGTGGTTCAGCTGACTAACCGATCAGTATTATTCACTATCATTCAGAGCAGGATTAAGAACAGAAGTCAACTTCTGTGGTGCATGAAGAACGCCGAAGTGTTGGTAAAATGCAGATGTTACCTTCTCATCATTGCTTAGTTTTGCCTAATCATTACAAAGGGTAGGAAGCATTGTCAACTAGCTACCCCAGAACTGAATGAGCCACAGCAAAGAATAGCTTTTAATCATCCAAATGTGTTAACTGTTTAAATACAGATTCATTTTGTTATTTTGAGGGTTTTACCTTTTTCTCTATCACAAGCAAGATTACGTGCAGTATTAAAGTTACGTGAAAATATCCAATTAATTAGGAAAAAAGACATTTTCATGTTCATTTAATGGAATTCCCTAATTTCAGTCTGCAGTTTTATGAACGTCACTCCAACTGACATCACTCCGAGTAACAACAAATCCTTGAAATACAGGCATGTATATGACACATGTCCAGTGCTTTTTTTATGTTAATAAAGAATAGTCATGGTCATTATTCACCTGGTATGAGAAAACAAAGATGTGAATGACAGGAACACTATAAAAACATAATTTGCTCTTCTGACAGCTTTTATTGGCTTTACTGTCATATGACAATCTTAAGTCATGAATTAACATCCAATATTTAAGTCTGGTGCTCTGCAGGAGAGCATACTGTGTATGGCAAGAGCGAAAAAAGACCAGAAAGAGAAATAAAGGTCACACATACACTGCATACAGGGGAACAGTTAAGATGCTGAAAGTGATTTTTCCTCCCCCAGCAACTTCTACAGCATTTTCAGAACCAGTATGTATACTTACACACGTTTGTGTGAGCAATAACAGCTCCCTAAATTTACACTGGCTCATGCATCTTAGGCTTACAACATTCAACAGGGCTCCAGCTGAAGATCTTGTCACAACTCAGCTGTCTGTGTCACAGTCCGAAACACAGATTGCAGAAACCATCTCTGCTCTTAAACTTTTCTTCACTGCCGGCAGCTTTGGGTGTTTTCCTGTTGTTTCTTTTTGTGTGTTTGTTTCATTTGTCTCTGCAGTGAGAAAGAAAGAAACCTGCTGACTGCACACATTGCTTTAGTCCTTGTGTACAGTAGTGGTTTACTACTTGGCAGCTCTGCACATTTACTGGCACTTGTGCTAGGAAGAACAGTTCAACATTTGGACGCTTTATGATTTCATAGCGTGTCTGCAGAGCTCATGCATAACACATTTGTTCAGAGATTTATCCAAATAAAAGGAACTGAACAAACAGCAATCTCTGTTGATGACATGGACATTGTCTGAGTTGGAAAATGTAGTATTCTCTGAAAAGTGAAGTAATTTTACCACTGTGTGGAGTATCTGTTCAGAATTCTACTGCTTCAAGCGTTTAGAAAGTCCAATGCTCAAAATCTTTGTAAATCTCATGCCCACAGAGCTGAGAAATACTATATTTACTCTTCCATATCCTCAGGCATGAAGCTGTGCAGTGCATCTAGAAAATGAAAGGGAATACAAATCCTAAGGGGCACTGAACACCCCTTCACCACATCTCTCGTGCAGTCCCACCAAACCTTGCATTCTGTACACAAGTGTACAGAAGAGTTACAGACACAAAAACAGGGAGAAATCAAACCCAATTAATGATTTAGGTGTTTGCAGATGGTTTTTATCAGCTCCACATTCTTTCACACTCAAGTTACTTAAAGCATAAATACACCAGCAGTTTAGGCACCAGAAAGACATAAAGCTGTTAGGCTAAAAGAACACTGGAACTAAACCAAATGGACATGAATTAGCCAAATATTCAGCTCAGATTCAAGTAAAGGTCCTAAATATTATGACAGTGAAGCCTGGAAGATGCTTCTAATCAAAGTAATGGGCGAAAAATCACAACCAATTTCATAATGAAGATCACAGGAGTTATGAAGGAACTGTATGACTTAGCGATGTAACAAAAATAAATTAATCAGTGGCCTAACAAATCACTTAGTTCTACATTCTTGTTATCTGAAGAATGATGCACCCAAAATCAGAAGCCACTTTTGAGTGTGTTATCACTGGTAATATTAGAACAGAGCAAGTTTCACAAGCCTAAGAGAGTCCTAGTTTTTTAATGCATGCTAAATACAATACATATTAAAAATAGGACATAAATCTAGTATACATTGGCAATTAAGCCCAGCTTATACCAAAAACCTCCCACGAGTCCTAACTGTGACTTTCAAGGCTCAAGAAGCAAACGACATCCTACATGTCTTGGTCTCTGCCTGCTGTTGGCAGTGTTGTTGGCAATGTGTTCCAACACTTCAGAAAGCTTTCAGCTCTAAACCCAGTTTATCATTATCAGCAATACGCTCCTTAACTTCATCCGGTCGTCAGAATCTTAGGAGCAGCTTTGCACTATTGTGAGTAGTACATCAGATTGTGACTCTACTTGCTAACTTTGCATTCCTATGTTTGATAGTTTGTGAGGTAAAAATTAACTCTGCCCAGACCCTGAGTTTAGTGCAGTATCTCCTGGACTACTGGGTAGAACTCTTCTAGACCTCATTTTCCACCAAACTTCCCACACCATGTTGACACACAGTGATGTAACTAATATCTTCAGGGAATGCTCTGTGAACAGACACAGAGGTTGCTACCTCTTTAAATTTTTAAGAAGCAAAATATCTTCAGATGATTCGTTCCCTACAGTCCGTATTGTTCTGTAAAATACTTGGAATATGTGTTCGTTGATCCACGCTATACTTTCTCATTCTTTTAGACACAAAGGAAAACAAGCATTCAAAACTCCGAGAAGGAGTTTGATTTTATTCCTGTACTTGAACAAAGTCCCAAAAGGGCAGATCTGCAGCTAAATGAGCACAGGGAGAATATTTAATTCTGCTGCCATCATAGGACTGATTTCCATACAAGAGAATAAAAATATCTTCAGTCAATTTTTGCCCAAACGAGAAATCTGCAGGCTTCATATCTGTTTCTGTAATATTTCATCTCTTACCACATACTGCTTATTTATCAAAAAGAACAAAAGCTTTCTTTATCCAGCCTTTTCTTTAAATGCACTCTTCTGATGTTTGTTTCAGATAAACGACAGATTCTAATTTTGGTTTACTTCTTGTATCTTCATTCTGAAACAGATATCTTAAGAATATTTAAACTGTACTGCCTAATTTAGGAGATCTTGTAAAAGAAATGTCCTTTCACACTTCAGTGACTGTATGTAAACTAAACAATCTGCATTTGATTGAAAACAAGTTTGACTCTTTTTAACAAAAATTTGCTTGAATAGTAAGAGAAGTTTGCCATTGCTCAAAAATCACTTCACAAACTGAGGACTTGTATGTAGCACGTTCTGATTTCAACAAGCAAACTTACAAAAAAAAACCAACAACAACCTGACATGTTGTAATTTCTTCTTTGGTTTAGAAGAAAGAAGAGCTATACAGCAAACCATATGACAAAGCCTGCTTCTCATTTCTTGCTGGATGCACATTTGCACAAAGAACCATGGAGTGTATGTAGTAAAGTCACACATGAAGGAGGGCAAGCACTAGGAAAAATGAAGTAAAAGGTACACTGCAAATTCATGCTAAGTTTATGGAAAAGACAACTTAGGTTCAAGCCTATCAAATTATTTTTAATAGCAAGGTGTGCCTTTAGAAATATTTTGATAGAAGCAGTGTTCCTCGGGCCAAGACAAGCTAACACACTGTGGAACCATTAAGAGCAATACACAGATTATATACAACAGACACGGGCATTTATACTGAGATCAAGAAAAACAAAAAAGCAGAACGTATAAAATGTACATTGCAGATCTGATACAGAAGGTAAAAGCTGTGCCAGCATGTGACAACAACCCAGAAGTCCAACAAAGTCTCTTTGCATCCTGAAATGCATCCTGAAATACTTATTCTGTCCTGTGCGCTACTTGCAGTTGCTGGCGAACGTTTCACAACACAATAATTCGTTTTCACTTTTATCTAGTTAAATTTTCAATACCATTATTCATTCTAAATCCAAGTCTACTGCACTGTTAATCAGCTGATGTGGGTGTTTATACAGTCACCTCAACTGCAACTCACAGGACAATGAATGACACTGTTATTAGAGCCCAGCATTTTCTCAGCACTAAAGGTTAAGGGACTTGCATAGAGACGGACAAAAAGAATGACGCAGGGCAGGAAGTGGGCCCCTGCTCTCTGGCTCCCTGCCACCTCTTCCTCCTACTAGGTTATCTTTCCTTCTTTCAAGATAAATCTGCTTTATAACTTTACAGCATTCGCTTTGCAAAACATTCACTTTGGGATCTGACATTTCCAAACAGAAATATCAGCCTTGAACAGACGGGAGGAGAAAGAGGGAGATAATCCCACGAGTGGCAATCTGATTGTTTTTCATTTGTTGACTGTCGGTGCACTTTGGGATACACCATTTAATTCACATTACACAAAGATAACAGTTGTGCTCAAGGTAATCATTGTGAAGAATCAGCCAAGGATGCATAGGGATCTTGTTTAGATTGAAAATAGGACTCATCTAGCTTTACAGCATACACAGATGCAGCACCAACTGCCTTTCTCTGGTATGCTAGTAATTAAAATACAAATAATTAATTCATACTAAGTTCTAAACATGAAATAGTAATGGACAGCACTCTTTCCTTTACTTTATCAATTGCACCACTCACCGTGGTGTCATCAGCAGACTTACTGAGGGTGATTCAAACACAATGCTTAGGTCAGTGATGAAGATGCTAAAGAGCACCAGTCTCAAGACTGTTCACACTACTTAAAGTTCCTTCTAATGGATCAAAAATCCAAAACCTGAATTTCTCGTGGACATCATGGTTGTTTCAGCTTCAAGATATAGTCTAGACTTCACCAGAAGGCCTCCTTAATTTTTTTTTCTTTTTCAGGCTGAAAGGCTTTAAATTTTTAAATTTTTAAAGCTGGCTAATACTGTTCCAGTGCAGCAACACTGTTAGAAAATGCTGAATTTGATATTTACTACAGAAAAACCTAATTCTGAAAAAAGCTTAGCTAAAAACCTGTCTGCTTTTCTGGCAGCTCCTCTGCTTGCTTCCCTGGGTTCGAACACCACAAAAGACTACTGAGGTTTTCCAGCAGAAGTTTTCCAACAATCTGTCCAGACAGCTGCTGCAGAATCAAGACACCAACATTTTGTGTGCTACCCAACCAACGCCATCCTTGGCCATGAAGACAACAGGGTTCCTACACTCCAGGTGTAACACAGCACCATCAGGGCCTCCTGGGAGCTTTGGCTTCACGTACCAGCCTGCAGCCTGGTGGCCAGCCAGACCTTCATGGCTACCAGCCCTTCCAAGTGGCAGCTTGCCAAACATCTGCTCCTCTGTCACACAGGGCAAGGTACAAAGTCATCCAGGTTACCTCAGAGTCTGATATGCACCTTGGCAAGAAACCAAAATCCCAATCTGTATGTGATTTTCCCATACCTAGCATTAGACCTGAGCAAGGCTTTGTTGTTGTTACAGTCCTCAGCCTCCCTGATGAAGACAAACAGGAAAATCAAGACAACTGCATTTTGTTGCAAAGGGCACTGGCGAGTTCTGCAAGTATATAACATGAATATGAAAGCTGCTATAAAATCTTTTGTTGTTGTTTTCATTCCCCTACTGGGACTTGATGTCCTACTCTCCAATGCTGTGGGTTGAATCACAGCAGCAGTATTCCCAGTGGGACCAATGTGCCAATTAAAATTTGGCTGTAAACACAAAATCCAAACTATTTTTACTTCCACTACAGTTAAAATGCTTCCACTACAGTTAAAACCAAAAGGCTTCACTTGATATACTGCATCCAGAAATCTTGAGCCCTATTGTTTGAAATATCCAGTAACCAGTACATTTGTAGGGTAAAATCTAAGAATCAATGAATAAACAGCTCTTCACAAAACAGCACACCATGTTAAGTATTATATAAAATAGACTAGACAGCAGGAAAAAAGCTACGTAAACAATTAATCTGTTGCAGTGTGAACAACATATGACCAGCTTTAAAAGAGCAGGCGAGTTATAATCTGAGCACAGTCAGTAACCAGGAAAAATAAAGTTTTCTTAAGTCAGCCTTGAAATGAAGCAAAAGTACACTGTGCTGAGGGTGGTGAGGTGTCCAGTAAGGAAGCATTTAAATAAGCAATTTGGCTAGAATTTGCACTCAATTGTGAATATTTATGAAATTGAATTAAGCAGCTCAACAGCCCAAACTGGCTATAAACTGCTGAATATCTTTGCTGCATTAAAAATGTCTCCCCCATTTTCCATTCCTTCTCTTTTAAATGCATAAAATGGAAGAGAACATCCCCGTCTGCAGGTGGGAAATAAAAAGGGAAAAAATAAAGTGGTAAAGCATTGTGCAAAGTCGCACTGAAACAGCATGCTCTGAATTGCTGGATTTCTACACGCTTTATGCCGTATGATCAATGGGACACAGGCACACAGGAGTCAATGCACTGCTCATTCCACCTTCATTGAGACATCTCTTTTTGGTTTGGCTCTTGAAGGTTTCCAATCCCAGATCCACTGGAGAGAAGAACCTTTGAAGAAGAAAAATGAAATTCTAACTAATCCCAAAAGAACTCACGCTCCTCCTGAAGTGGGAAGTCCACCAAAAAACTGTCTGGTGAAGCTCGTGGTGACCTTTGCTGCCTCAACCCTCCTCAAGCACTGAATTCCAAGGACAGTGAGGAAGCATAATGACATGTTCGAAGCACTTAGCTTGACAAAAGTAATTCTAATGAATTTCTACGCTATTTCATTTGTCAACAGAACAAAACAGTGTGCATCCTATCTCACGAGAAATGTTTTCTAAGATTATGAAGAAATTAATTTTTCTAATTAAAAATAGCATAGCAAAACTCTTCCACTTTACAACTCTGAGGACTGAAAACCTCCAGCTCATTAATTAAAATGCCTTGGCTCATTTTGTTGAAAAAAGCCTTCAGATTAGTGAATCCATGTAGAACTGACCATAACATTGAAGTTAGTGAGACAGAACTCAAGTCTGCACTGAGAAAAAGTGTTTCCTAAACATCTTATTATTTTTTTTAAATAAAGATGCAAAAATACCCATCTGTGCAAACAGGAAATACAGCGTGTTTTATTCTTTAAGGATCCTTGAACAAATCTGAAGCAACTTCTGATGACTCACCCTGCACTGACAGTACAGATTATTGCAGTGACTTAGAAGAACGTTCAAATTTAAACTTCCGAAACACATAATAATAAATATAAACAACACATAAAAATACTAAAAATAATACATTCAGACACTATTTTAAACAAAGTATGTTCTATTAATGCAATCCCCATGCTAGAGCTCCAGCAATCAGCAGATAACAGACCAAGGGCATGATGTAGCACCCCTCAACAGATGCTCGTAAAATGTCTTATTTGAAATGCAGCAAATTGAATCAAGGAATGGGAATTAATATGATCTTAACTCAAGAGTACACAGATCATGAGGTAACTCAATTAAAATGTGAATAGAATTGTGTCAGAATGAAGTATAACGCCAAATAAACTTCCTTTGTTGTTCTGCTTAAATGAATTAAACTTCTGCCGACGGATTCCCCTACTAAGGCTCAGGAACTCTTTTTGAACATGTAATCCAAGACTGGATGACATATTTCTTTTGAATTTTTCATTTCAATTTTGAAAACATCTCAAAGTTAAAAAGCACTGAAGATGAAAATATTTCTATTAAACAAAAAAAGTAAAAAATAAAAAGGAAAGAAAACCTATACAATTTAATTATCTGAGAAGACAGAGCTTTTTAAAAGTAGGAAATATAACAAAGATTATCACTCCAATACAGAAAAGAGTACATCTCAGCATGCCTTTGTAAAAAGGTTTTTAAATTCACCAAAAGCTCCATCACTGTAAGTAAAACCACAGAAGTTAATAGAAAGCATTGGCAAGCATAGTTCTCACAATAAGCCAGCAAAACACCATGGGTAAAGTAACACAAAACACTAAAGATTTTGAGACTACAGCTCTTCCAAAACATAACTCAATCAAGAACAGAAAACGAGCAGAGGAAGAGCATATCTAACACTCTGGAAAAAAGCAATCCAGAAGTTGATATTCAAACCCTTGATATGCTTTGGCATCACCAAGTAGTAAAAAGTCAAGTTCAACGAAAGCATTCTTCCCGAATTGGCTGCCCTTAAGATTTCCCCTTAAGGAACCTCCATTGCTAATTCCTTCCTGGATGCTCCTCAATCTGGACTGCAGCTTGTTAGGACTTGCTGAGCCACACACACACGAATGAAGGGAATTTCAGCAGTTTTACACCAGGAACTGAAAGCTTTATGCAGAGAATCCTAGTGTCTTCTTTCAGGTTTACCTATGAGAAGCAAAGAAGCCAAAAACAGACTTCAAGTCTCATAAGTTCCAGAGCTTAGACTATGGTTCAAGTATGTCAGTGGTGTCTCTGATAGAGACTGTGCCTCTGACAGCCAGGCAATGAAAAATAACGTGCTCGTCACCCCCATATCATAGCCTTGGGTTATGAAATCAGAGAACTGTCAGCAGTCCCTGGGAAAAGGTCAGCAACAAGGGCTCACAAATAGGAGAATCTCTGCAATTAGTAGAGGTTGTCCATCTTTTGAGTTCTTTGGAGCTTGGAGATGAACTCCTGAAGAAAGCCACAGTCTGACTGAACTAAACAGGAGTGATAGGGAGGAGGCTGGGCGAGATGATGGTTCTCAGGGGCCTGAAAATTGCTATAAGATACATGAATAGAGATGTGAATGAACTAGAACAATGTGTTATTGTTTATGCTGTATTCACACATTTACATTCCGGCACATATTTGCAAACACTCCAGCTGCATTCACTCTGTTAACTCTCAGTGTGGTGACTAGTGGAGTTATTAGCGAGAGCAGCCTGGAAGAGCTGCATCTTGTGATTTGAAAAGAGTATATATTTATCCCAAGGAATCAAGAATGCCTCCTTTCAGGGCTGAACTGAATTGATTGTGTGGGAATGATTCAGCTACAAAGGTTCCCTAGAGATGAACAAAAATGCCTTCGTGTCATGGAATTACTAATAGCCTACTGGCATATATGACAATGAATTCTAAAAGTATAGCAAGGGGCAAGTGAAAGGAGCATCTCAGAATGAAACCCCAGGCAAGCCTGGTGTAATTTGTGAAGAGCAAGCCTGGTGCTGGGAAAAGCCCCTACTTGTCATACGTATTTAAGGCTCAAGGCTTGCCAGGGACGTGTCAGGACTCTGCTCCACAGAGCTAGGAGCTCTGTGTCCAGAGCTGCTGGGGCATCTGCAGAGGCTATGGAGATGCAGTGAGGCATTTCCAGAAATGCAGAGCAGAAATTCTACAGTGGGAGCTTAATACATTAAATCATGCGCTTTCTGGTTTCTAGGGGCTTTGAATTAGCTATTCTATACATTCTCAAAAGGTACAGAGCATCAGTGAATAATCTTAACCCCAAGTTAGTGAAGCCTTTATTCATTTATTTCCTTGGTCTTCAAAGCAACAAATTTCCTGGCAGGCCCTTAATTCACAGGCCTAATCCTTCTATCCACTTATTCGGACTCCTTGAGGAGACACTGCTGAATACAGAATGCATTAATTACTTCATTCTCCTTCCAGTGCCCTTACATCATTCTCCCATTTCCCCACTGTTTGGTACTGCCCCATCCATGCTTCTTCCCAGAGGGGCAGCCCTCAGCACAGCGAGGGAACAGCAGAGCAGAGGGCAAAGACAGCAAGGGACCCACTGGGAACACAGCTGCATTGCAAGGCAGTACCAGAGCAGGGACCAGCTGTGACAGATGGAGGCTGACACAGGCAGGACTTGTGCCTCGAGAGATTCAGATTTCATATTCTGCTGTTGTAAGTGTATGATGTGTTTTTGGACAAACTGTTCAACATTTACCTATGCCTGAACTGAGATGTGCCTGTATGCGAGCAACTGAAGTTCACAAGCTGCTACAGAAATAACTCAGGTGCCTGACCACAGCCTGGCCAAAGCTCAAACCATCCTCCATCACCCCGATTAATAAACCCTTTACATTTACATGTGTAACCTTCTAGCTGATCTCCTTCTTTAAACCAAGAATTCCATCAGTACAGCAAACCTAATGCCATGTGACTCAGTACACTCAAGAGCACTGGCCATTTGTAAGATGCTGTCAGCTAGAGCACAGAACCCTCAGCATGGGCCCAGTTACCCCCCAGCATGGGAGCTTCACAGCCAGCAGAATCACAGAATCACAAATGGCCCAGGTTGGAAAAGAGCTCAAGGATCATGAATTTCCAACCCTCCCGCCATAGGCAGGCCCACTAACCTCCACATTTAATACTAGACCATACTACCTTGGCTTCCTGAAAGCTTTCCTGGCATGCTGGAGCCGGGTGTGAGGGACAGTGCTGGCTGCAGCCTCCAGTGGCACCAATTCTCTGACGTTTGTTGCTGTCATGCATAGGAAGCCACAGACGTGTTTGAGAGGAAGAAGTGAGTAAAACCTCGTAACGGCACAAAAATAAACCATACTGGACCATTTCCACCAGAATAGTTAATGTCTGTGCAGGAAATCTGGCAGACTGTTGATCACTGTTAGGAAATGCACAGCTACTTGGAAACATCAGGTCGCAGAACCTAAAACCTCTAGAGGCAAACAAAGCAGGGTCCGCTCAGAATTTGCCGAAGAAAAAGGAAGACCCATACATATTAGAAGATATACTGCTGATATAGTTCTTAAAAACAAAAAAAAAACAAATAACAACAACATAAATCAAAATATTGCATGCATCCTCATTCACTCAACACATGAATCTGAACTGCCAGCAGTACTCCTCAACCACAAATCTATCCAAGACCTGTATTTTAGAATAAGAGGGTAACTGAAACAAAAAAGCAGCTTAATTACAGGTAGCTGGCATTCCAGAATATTACTTATCGTAATGAAATACAGGTAACACAGACAACACAAAAAACAATTTCTTCTTCAGCAATTTGCTACTGCCAGACTTCATCTCTTCTCACTTGCATAGAGAGAGCTCTGGCTTTGACAGGGCATTACAAGAAAGTTCCTCTGCTACTTTTCCTTCAAGGTGAATGAATCTTAGACTTAAGAACGTACAGAAACAATTGGAATCAGTTCCAATTATTAGTTTAGATCACAAAGGGAAACTGCAGCTTCTTACTACATTAAGCCTGTTCTTGTTCAATTTTAATAAATATTCTAATTAGAAATAGAAACGGCTCAGCTACTGTACAAGGCTATTACACTCTTCCTGTTTTGTGCAGATTTATAGCATTTGGAAATCAATATGACTCAAGAAGCACAAAAGTACTGAAAATAGAAACACCCAAAAGCCCAGCAGGATGCAGCATCCTTGAATTTTCAAATGAGATTTATAGGAAATAATAATTCCTGTAAAATTACAGCACTTTCATCCAAACTATAACTTACAAAGTTTCCAGCAATGTTCTATAATTACCATCACCAAATGGCATTAAACACATGGTAAACACAAGGGGCACAACTGTAGAAAAAACAATTACACATCATGGTGAATCATATCTTTCACCAAGGTCACTGCCATTGAATAGGTCACACAAGTCACAACGATGAAAACGCAAAATTTCTCAAGAAAATAAAATTAATTAAGGAAACAATAATTATTTTCCTCATTCACTTGCTCTGTCGTTGGCTTTGGGGAACACTTTCCACTCCCACAGTACTTCTCCTTTACTTTTTACTTGCATGACACCATTTTCTTCAGGTAAAACTGAATGCATTTCTTTTATTTATCTGTAGTCACCCCTGTAGTCCTGTCCTGCGACCCTCAGGAGACCAAGTAATTTCACTCCTGCCTGACAACCATGATATAAAATTCATCTCCACTGAAAAACCTGCATGCAACATAATTTGATTGGCTTTTTATCAATCGGTTGCACTAACACACAGTACCACGTGGCTCAACAATTTTAAGATGAAATCCCCTTGGGTCAGCCTAGTTAGTGGAGCTTTGGGAGTTGCAGAGCACACAAGGAAGACCGAGGAATTACAGCTCCTTACACGAGGGACCGCTGAGACTTACTGCAGTGGGAACAGCACCACTTTTACAAAATATGCTCCTCTTGTCAAAAAAGGTCATAAAGATTGGACATAGCCCTAGACAGCGAGATTGCTTCCAAAGCCTGCTGCCATCAGCCACGCACCCCACCAGCTGCTCCAGAGAATCACAGGGGGATTCCACAGGACTCTGGCTGAACAGCAGCAAGCTTGGGCAGAGCACACTTTCCAGGGGGAGCCCTTGGTTCTCTTCCACTTTCATTTCATACATCATAGCACTCAAGGCCCCGCTCACAAGACATCCTTGGAAAGGCAGCTGGTGTCCTGAAGAAATGTAGATGACACTTGACACCAGTCATTCAATGCCATCCATTCAACACAAGTGAAGAATTTCTTTAGATTTGCAACCACTTGCATCTTTCTCTTCAGAATCAAAGAGGTATGTTCTTCAG
Source organism: Centrocercus urophasianus (assembly GCF_019232065.1). Taxonomy (NCBI): domain Eukaryota; kingdom Metazoa; phylum Chordata; class Aves; order Galliformes; family Phasianidae; genus Centrocercus; species Centrocercus urophasianus. The sequence goes on from NW_024884878.1 coordinate 8,793,040, forward strand.
CAACAAGTAATAACGGCACTTCATGCACTCCTCATGCTGCTTCAGCTTCTTGTAACTCTATGTAATAAAGTTACAGCTTTGCTTTGACAACTAAGGGACCTACAGCATGCTGAAGAGCAGAGTAAAAGCTGATTGCTAGAAATTAGGGGAAATACACTTATTAAAGAAAAGCTGTATTTTTTAACATAAAGGCTTCATGAAATCAAGATAAACTTACAACCCACCTTTTAACATCATCAACATCCTTTAAGCATACAAAACGCTAAGAATAAAGAAAGCCAAATAAATTAAGAATGCTGAGAATAAAAAAATAAAATAATAAAATCATTTAGAGGACATTTGTGCTTGAACATCCCCTTTGCACTGCAATACCCATGGAAAACATGGGTGTAAGACATGCTAACATGTCTTAATGCTTATTTCCTAAGAGGAGTTCTTGTAGTACCACTGTTCACAAACCTCGCTTCTGTACAACTGCCAGCTTCATGCACTGTTTGTTTTCCTAAGATCAAATATAACATCTTCTCTCTGTCCTTCACGGAAATGGCTTCAATTATATCTTAGTAAATACGCTGACTTCTTTAATTAGGCTGTGATATATTTAAAGTGGACTTCATGTTAGGATTTGTTTTACATGAGGAAATGAAAAAGAAGTCATTCGTTTTGTTACTTCATTCAGAAGTTTCTGTGGGGAAAGCCTGAATGTGGGGCTGGTGATGCAATGCAGCCTCACACAAAGAGAACGCAATTTGTCTACTGAAAACAGCTCTGAGACAGATTTTTGGAGATACAGTAAATGCCTAGTGTAATTTGAAACGATCACCTTGAAAGTGCAGGAAGGTGCAAGGACTCGCCAGATGCTACTTCTGTTGCAGCAATACTATTGTGTATTAGTTACAGTTTTTAACACCACCATTCTAGTACAATAATTACTAAAGTTTCCGTGAAATTCTAAGGCAAACACAGCATTTTTTATTTTCCAATCCTGGTTACTTCACTCCAATGGAGAATACAACTTCAATCAATTTAAATATGTCACTAGTCCCACGGAAGACAGCAGAAGTATCACAGGTGTATTGTTAAGTGAAAGGACTGGGCTAGTGTTAGACCAGCACTGAACTAATGTTCCCACATGAGTACAGATGAGAAAACAACGAAACCTTATTGAAGAGATCAGGACTTGAATGGCAAGGAGCCTGATACTTCTCTAAGACACATGAGGGCAACAATAAATAAATTAGAGGACTTGTATTGCAGCTAACAGGGGTAAATAGATCCGCAGTCCTTTTATACTATTGAGTGAATAATTAATTTCCTTAATGAAGATGAAAAACAAAAACTTGCAAAAATAATCAATTGATACTAATGAAGTGTCATTATCTATGGATTACATGCGTGTATGCCAGGATGCACAACTGCTGTGTGTATCAGCCTAGGGCATTTGTAACTTCCCTGCACAAACAGCATTCGATCAGATACTATGCAAGCTCAATCTTCAGCTTTTTATTTAGCCATGGATCTTCAGGGAGCAGTACATCCCGCACTTGAAATAAGCAGGAATGAAATTACCCTCAGTATCTTTACTCATTTTTTTCACGTTAGAAGAAAACAAATAAGATGTTCGAACTGCCAGTGATGAGATGATTAACACTGACTCCTAAAGAACTGATGCAAGTTTTCCTACTTTACATAAAAGACTCATCTGCACAAGAGTAGAAGCCCAGGTCTTAAATTCCTTGAACATTTCACAAGTAATAACATCAGATTTCCGTTAAGACCTCATCAGAGTGCTTTGCATGCAGAGTGCATGCAAGCCACTTGCGAGAAATATTACTCAAGTCACTACAAGAGCAGGAAAAGAACTCTACGAATTTCAGGGAATTGAAAGATTATTTATATTACCAGCTACAGCAGCTTGGCTTATGTAAGGACTGTAACACAGCAACAAGTGGGGAATAAGATTGATCTTCATATGTCAGAGGAAGAATCACAAGAAAACTCAGGATGAGAGAGAACTCCTGCACACAAAAAATGTCAGTAGATTATGAAAACAGACCAAATGTTTAAAGGTTCATACTACAGGTTCTGGAGAACTAACAGCACGCGCAGAGGTGAACCACCCGGAGTAAAGGCACGGTTTGGTAGCTATGGATATAACTGCATCACACAGCTAGGAGATGTCTTTCGGTTTCATTCTGCACATACTCACTTTTGCCTTGAGAGACATGCTATTTCCTCATGCCAAAGTGCACCACATAATCAGCATAAACATTCAAATATATAGTACTGAAAGCTGCAGTGGTAAATACACTTAAGTGCCATGGCCTTATTTTCCACAGTTTATAACTCTGCTATTACTCTGCTATGAAAACAATTAAATGCCATGCCACTAACCCACAGGATGAACAGAAAGTAATTTACTTTCAATTTCAGAACATGATTTAGCAACTCTTCAATCTGATTGCTAAATCAGCATTACATTAACAAAAATAACAGGAATTAAATAACTAGGGGAGGGAGGTGTAAGAAAACTGACTTTGGTGTGGCTTGCTCTTTAAAAGCAGAACATGGTAAAGGAGTAGAGGATGCTACTAAGCCATCCCCAGATATATATACCAATGCTTCCATGATTCTCTTTCAAGATAGATTCCCAAACATATACTCATTAACAACGGAAAGTGTTACTCTAACATCTGAACTATTTTAGATCTGAATCAGCATGAATAAAATATATGGTATTGATATACCAGCCCACTCTTCTCATCTGGGAATAGCACAGTTCATAGAAAAAGCTGAACAACTCTTTAGAAATCCACAATTGAGTAAAACTTTGGGAACTAAAAAAATAAGGTATTGTTCAAAATAGCAAAGCTTCACAAAATGAAACCACAAGCATAACAGCTGTCATAACAGAAACCCATATGAAATCTCTTTGCTGCCTGTTTCTGCGAAGAAATACAAACATTCCAGGCCAACATTTGGATAATAACCTCACGGAACCTCTTAGGCATTCCCTTCTCTCAAATTCATGTGTATCACCCTGCATTACAACAAAGGTATTATTCTTTTTCTCACGCTTGTGCACACAGTAACTGGTAAGAGAAATAATTTCTATACAACAAGAGTTTGAGTTACCATCTGAACCACTGCATTACTAGGACCATCGTGTATGTTCTGAACTTCTACTGTTCAATGATTTCCCAAAAAGAGCTTATTTGAACTTGCTTTCGAAAAAGATGGGAAATCTCTACAGCACAATTACTTGTGAACTCATGAAACACGTGCAGCTTCTTTATCTTCTGTGGCTTAGGTAGATAATTCAAATCATGTTCTATCACGGGAAGTGCTACGTGAGACTGCAACAGCAGCTGCTGCAGATGAGAGCAAAGTTCCCACCAACTCTTCTGCCAGCAGAAGCCAACTCATCAGGCAGCAGCCACGTACAGTTACACGTGCATTGGCAAAGTGCACAGCAAGGTCATGGTGACTTGATTGCCCACAGCAATCAGTGACTGCACGGGGTGAGACAGCTCCACATCAGGTGTGAAGCTGTGCGTTACTGATTCAGTACGTTCGGAACTAGTTCAGAAACAGTAACAGAAGCTACTGCGATAAAGGAATAGCAGGTTGAGATCAGACAACGAACCCACGATGGGAGAGAGGAATTAACAAGAATGCATTCTTCAGCATCAAACGATTTTGATGACAATTAAGTGGAATAAAAGGAATCATGGAAAACAAAAAACAAAAAAATGGAGAAAAGAATCACCTAGTTCAAAATATACGATTTAAGTCTAGCTTGGAATTAGCCTTCCATGCAGAACAAGATAGAATTATATGTTGTCCATATTAAATATTCTTTGGTAAGGAAAGATGGCGTCTTGGTATCCTCCAATTTGCAGAGAAAGCATTTTACTGTATCCTGATGGAATATTCAACAGCATTGTACCACCAAAGAAAGCAAAGGACTAAGACAAAGATCTGCTTTTTAAAAAAGAGAGTGTTCTCAGAGAGACAGACTCGTGAGACTTCAATTTGCAACTTAAAAATGCAGAACCGTAGCACGAGCAAGAGTCTGTTCACTATTGTTTTAAGTTCGCTCCATATGGTTTTCCAGGATAATGTTCTCAAAGCATTCAATGAATGAACAAGAAAAAATGAAGAGAAGTACACCTTTCATTAACATCCAAAAACCTAAAATGCACCTATTCAGGATTCATGAAAATTCAAATCTTGGCAAGTTTTTTTTTTTAATGATATGAGTTATAAACCAGGATAAATTGAGATTTTCTTCACCTTCAACCTGCAATTTCGGAACTGCTCTGAAACTAAAAGTGTGCCAGAAGCATATGCCAGTTTGTTTATTTGCTTCGTATTTTAATTAATTTATTTATTTTAAATCTGTTTTGCATATGGGCAAAATCTCAGGTGGGAGGAGAGGTGGAATTTCCTGTAACAAAGTCTATTTTTGTAATAAATACTGTGCTGATTCTTAACACAATTCTACACTAGTAACAATGCTTTTGTTTTCTTATCCTTCCCTAAACACCAGTCTCTACAGTGATTATGGCTAGATAACAAGCCTTAAAGGATAGGAAACTCAAAAAGTTCCAAAGAGAAAACCAAAAATAAGGCTACCTGGATGGCCTGGATTGAAATAGAAACCATTTTCATACAAAAAAAAAGAAAGAGAAGGCAGTGTTTTACAAATATATTAACAGTAAGAAGGGAGTAAGGGGAATCTTTATTTACTCAATCAGCAGGGAACACGACCACTGAGGATAAGAAAGCCTTCTTTACACCTGTCACTATTAGATGAGTTATCCTCAGAGTACTCAGCCTCCTCACCTGGAATTTTGGGGTGGGGAGCAGAATAAACACCCCACAATTCAGACAGAAATACTCAGAGACCTGCTATTTTATCTAGACTGTCAGAAGTCCATGGAGCTGGATGGGATCTACCGGAGCGTGCTGGCAGACATCATTTCCAAGGTGGTTTCCACCATCTACCATCAGTCCTAGTCAAACAGAGAGATCTCAGAAGATCAGAGACTTGCTAAAGTGATGCAAGTCTATACGAAGGGTTGCAAGGAGGATCTGGGGAGCTTACAGACCTGTCAGCCACATCTCAGAGCCAGGGAAGGCAATGAAAGAAGTCATCCTGAGTGCAACCACACAGCATGTGCAGGACAGCTACAAGATCAGGCCCAGCAAGCATGAGTTCATGGAAGGTTCTCCAGGAGCCTTCTCTTATCCAGGCCGAAGAGCCTGAGCTCTCTCAGCCTGTCCCCACAGGGAAGTTCTTCCAGCCCTCTGATCATCTTCATGGCCCTCCTCTGGACCTGCTCCGATAGCTCCATGTCTTTCTTGTGTTGAGACCCCACAACTGGATGCAGTACTCCAGGTGGGGCCTCACAAGAGCAGAGCAGAGGAGCAGAATCCCCTCCCTCGACCTGCTGGTCATGACTCTCTTGATGCAACCCAGGATATGGTTGGCCTGGGCTGCAAGCACACTCTGTCAGCTCATATTGAGTCTTTCATCAACCAACACTCCCAAGCCCTTCTCCTCAGGGCTGCTCTCAAGTCATTCTCCATACAGCCCGTATCTGTGCTTGAGAATGCCCTGACCTAGTTGTAGGACCTTGCACTTTGCTTGGCTGATCTTCTTGAGGTTGGCATGGCATGTCTGAAGCCTGCCTGCATCCCTCTGGATGGCATCCATTCCTTCCAGCGTGTGAATTGCACCACTCAGCTTGCTGTAATCTGCAAACTCAATCCCAGAGAGGCTGTGGATGCCCAGCCTTGGAGCCATTCAAGGCAAGGCTGGACGGCTCTGGGCAGCCTGGTCTGGTGGTTGGCAACTCTGCCCACAGCAGGGCGAATGAGACTAGATGTTCTTTGAGGTCCTTTTCAGCCCAGGTCATTCTATGATCCCACTGTCCATGTCACCTACAAAGATGTTAAATAGCACCGTTTCCAACATTTATCCCCAAGGAACACCACTCATCACCGGTCTCCACATGGACACTGAGCCACAGACCACAGCTCTCTGAGTTGCAACCATCCAACCAATCCATTTATTTTATTTTATTTTATTTTCCAATTTGATGACCAGGCTGTCATGATGTCATGCAGGACAGAGTCAAACACTTTGCACAAGTCCAGGTAGATGATGTCAATTTTCCTCAGAATTCCTCCGAGTGGAAAAAACGGCACCCATTCACTGATGCTTGCTGATTTCTTACAGAGACCAAACAGCAGATGTAAGCACAGTGAGTTGGTGGTTGATGTGTTTCAGCAGTGGTGACACTGATGTGAAAGACAAGCCATGCTCCAGACAGCCAAGCAGATTTTTGAGCATGGCCTGCAAGCTCTTTTGCATCACTGGCAAAAATGCATAGCTAATGTTGGCAACCATCTTGAAAAACAGTGTTTTGCAGCTGAGACTCTGCTCTATCAAGAGGTTGTTGTGCTCTTTGTATCTGTAATAGTTCTCCATGGAAGAAAATAGGAGGCATTACTTTTGGAGTGACCTACATACATGGATGCAGACAAGTGAAGCTAATTGCACGCTGCTTATAGTGGGCTAACAAATCACCACATTGACATTAGAGTTAAGTGACATATGAAGTATAATCCAGGCACGATACTGACACAATTTCTATCCTCCCCCATTTTTTCCCCTCTGTGGTGCAGTATCCATATAACACCCAAACATTTTATCGTTTTGTTTTACTAAGATTGCTGCCATTGAAAATCATTTACTCATAGCAGACGAAAGCTGGACTAGATGAGCTTTAAAGGTCCCTTCTAACCCAAGTTATTTTATGATTTTATGAAATCTGTACAAGATACAGAAAATAGCAGTTGCTCTGAAAAATCCTAAGGTGGTTCCACTTGCTATTTTTAATGACAGTTTCATACAGACATGGTATGTTCGCATATTAAAGCACTCATTTCTTTTCATATACGTATTTGGAAAATGTGATCTGAAACATATGCTCCTAAAAAACCAAAAATACTGGTTTCTCCTCCCTAAGTTTAAGAATAAAGATCTATCCTTGCTCCCATTAAATTAATTGAGAATTGTCCCCTCTTTCAAAGCTATTTCTTTACACTTCTCTTAGAATTTATAATGGAAAGATTTGTATTAAGACTCTCTTTTCTGAAACTTGTGTTTTAGAATCTTTTTTCTCTATAGAAGAGCGACCTCTGCAGTCAGTCTCTGCAGAGACTCTATGCTGGACTTTAATCTCCTCTTATTCAGTGTCACAGATATGGGGGTTGGGAGAAGGGCACGGAAAAGAGTGAAAAAAAATCATGAAAAGAAAGAACAAAAACATCAGCCTCTCAGAATTCTCATATTGAGCATCGAAAATGTCATCAGTTCCACCCCATGCCCCTCTTTCCTTTGCTACAGAATGAAAAATGGTTTCAAGATTTCGTGGACAGAAACAGACAAAAACCATCACTACCACGAAAGGAACCATGCCACCATGCCTTCTTCTGCAGCACTGAAAGAAACCTAATGCTCAGTTACGATGATCCTGTCCAACAGCTCTGGATCTGTGAAAAAGGATTCTGAACTCACTGCAGATCACAAGCTGCATCAACAATGGGGTGCTGCTGCCCTCCTTAGTGCTCTAACTGCACAAGTAGGCACTGTTCTTTTTTTTCTCCTGTTGTAGAAGTGAGGCATCAGATAGCGTGCTGTGTCCAGTTTCATCTACTTTACTTTTAATGCAGACAAACAAAGAGAGTCCAGGCAGCTGCATGACGCCACAGAAAAGCGAAGAGAACACGACATTCAAAAAACCGAAAAAATGAATTTGCTTAGAATGAAGGAGATGATCAAGGGCATACACTTCATATCCTGACATACGCAGGAAACTGGTAGAAAAGAGATCAGTATTCCATGGTCAGTTCATATGGTGAAAGATAGCAAACAGACTAATTTGGTGTAAGGGGGATGTAAGAGTCAATATTTGTACCTAGAAAGAAAGGAAATCTTTCCAGCTATCCAGATTATTTGCTCCAGTAGAGACTGTGACAGAAACTTACAGAATCTCTGCCATCAGGAAATGCAGAAGAACAGTTAAGAAGTATCTCCTGGGTAAGGCTCAAGCACAATTCATCTCAGAATCAATTTGAATTTGTTCTGCAATCTGTCGTTTACGCTCAAAGTTAAAAAGGACAAACACAGGTAGTGAAAACAGAGACTCCCTTCCACATGCCATCTTCTTCATTTACTGAGAACACTGCAAGAAAGTAGGGTAACTCAGCCAGCCTCCAGCACGCTAAGGACAGCCAGCACAGGTATTTTTATATCCAGCCCACCATCTCTATCCTGCCATCTGTACAATGTTTGCAACGCTCAAGGCCTGATTGTTACACACTGCATCCAAAACAGCCACATCCACCTACACTTGTACCTAGAGAAATGATCACCAGAAGAATTTCTGCAGCGACGAGGAGCAAAATGCAAATCTGGCAATGTTGAGTGCTATCCCATTTAGTACATCCTTATGCTTCCTTATCAAAGCAGGGAATGCAGCACCACAGGAGATCACACAGTCCCACTTTCCAGTGCAAAGCTTCTCCCTTCCATCCACTGGAAATGGACTGCTTTCAGTGTTCAAGAAGTTCAGCCACTCCCAGTGTTCTGCACGAAATATGGAACTAACCTACTCTCTAATTTGTGTGCTTCAATTTGTAGCCTGGAAGTCTAAAATGCTATATGAATAATTAATTCAGGATAATTTATTAAACGAGCATCAATTCTACAATCTACTCCCCCACCAATCCCTAATTAGATATTTACCAAACGACCACTGAATCTTCTTTCTTAGAAGGCAGTGCTTGGAAGTGCTCACTCTCTCACAGTTGAGCACCTATTTGAGAAACAACCCCCAGCCACTACTCGTAGCAGTTTCCCAAACACGCATCCTGCAAGTAGCATTTTACTTTTGCCTGTCTCTTACTAAAATCCATAAAGGACAAGATTTGGATCAAATTACCATGGAAAATAAGTATTTCAAATGTAATTCTGTCCCAGTAGAATGTCAAGTTTTCACATACTGATGAATGTGCATTAGAAAGAGCTATTTTTTCTGGTTTTGGTGTTGAGGTTGGTTTGTTGTTTTTTTTCCTTTGTTGTTATTGTAGTGGGTGAGGAGAGGGAAAGAAAAATATCTGATACAGCAAAACAAAATGCCTGCTTGTATGAACTAAAAAACTGATGGCAGGAGGAAAGCACAGAAAACATCACTATCAGCCTACTGAAACATCTGCCTTAATGCTGCAACAAACGTCACAGATGAAACCAGAAAACACAAGACAAACCTGTTTGCAGCCATCCATTTACAGTGACAAATCTCTTTCACCTTGAGGTCAGTCACATCTTTTGTTGATAACCAGTCTATTATCCTCAAAACTAGACACTCTAAAGGTGTTCTGACTCTACAGTGACATGCTCAGTCTTGCAATTAACAAGAAATGCTTCTGGTGTTCTCCCAAAGAAAATTTGCCATTATTTTTGTAAATCACAATTAAAAAACAAAATAAAATGACGCCCAGAAAAAAATTCTCTCTTCATTCAGTGTCACCTATAGGCAGTTCATAAAGATGTCTTATTCATGATTTACAAAGAGAAGATTTTTAAAAATTGAACGCAGATTTTAACATCTTGTAAGACTAAAGCAAATTCTGAAGTTGATTATTTTTAAAGAAATCTTTCATTAAAAGACAATTGTAAAGAAACAACAACACTGGAGTAGTTCTTCCAACTACAAATCATGGCTAAGACAAAAGCTTCTAGTTGCTCTGTGAAACATCACACCACATCAATGCAATTTCATAGAATCACAGAATTTTTTTGAGTTGGAAGGAACTTTTAAAGGTTCAATTCCCCTGGAATAAACATCTTTGTTGCCTTGAGCATCTCCAAGGACAGGGCATTTACCAGCTCTCTGGGCAACCTGCTCCAGTACCCCACCACCTTTATTGCGGAGAACTTCTTCGTTATGTCCAATCTAAATCATCCCTCTTTTAGTTTGAAACCTCTTCCTTTTGTCTTATCGTAACAGATGCCATTAAAGAGTCTGTTCACTTTCTTCTTACAGTCCCTCTTTAGATACTGAAAAGCCTCCCCAGAGCCTTCTCTTCTCCACGCTGCACAGCCCCAGCTGTCAGCCCGTCCTCATAGGAGAAGTGTTCCATCCCTGAGACCATTTCTGTGGCCCTCCTCTGGACATCCTCCCACAGCTCTGACCCGCTGGATACTGTTTTTGATCCAGCTCAGGAGACGGTTGGCTATTTGGGCTGTGAGGGTACACTGCTGGCCATCCACCAGTACCTCAAAGTCTTTTTTGGCAGTGGTGTGATCCAACATTACATCCCCCAGCATGCACTGATAGCAGAGACTGCCATGACCGAGGTGCAAGACCTTGGTTCTTGAGTTCTCATGAGGTTCACCTGGGCCCACTGCTCAAGCCAGTTGCCATCTCTCTAGACAGCAGCCTGTCCTTCAGGAACGTCAACCACACCATACAGTTTGGCATTACCTGCAAACTCGCTGAGGGTGCAATCTGACACCGTGTAATTCATCCTCAAATAACATACAAACTTTAACATCAGTGAATTAAAATAAAACCTTAAAAAGTGGTTACTTCCCTGTAATCAGACTTGGAGTTCTTTCCAGCAACACCAAGCGGTGAAGTCAATTAAAATAAGTAGTTGCATCTAATTCCGTGGCAGAAAGATGAGATTACATCACTGCTAGTGGCAGCGATTGAATGTAAGACAGTAATCATGATGCTAATGTTACAGTGCATTTCATAACCAGTAAGAAACACATAACTAGAGGAATTTCAATAATTTTGTGAGCAACTTGGAAAACTGTCTTTTCTTCTGTCAGCCTTTACAAGCAGGATGTTTATACAGGAATGTTTAACAGTGTCTACAAGTGCCAAGTGTTTAAATACCCAAAGTACTAATGAATACTTGAACCATATGGTCAACCCAGAATGCATAAATATACACAAAATATACCTATAATACATCTAAAAAATGAATACACTGCTGCTAGACTGACTTTCATTAACTCTTTTTATGTAAGTACTTTCCATCTGCATATTGAACTTATTGTATATGGAACTTAGATGAATTTAAAACCTACAAAACTACAACAGTAACCTATCTGTAAGGATCAAACTTCTAGCAGGATATTTCAGCAATTTACACTGAAATGCATTTGTCTTGTTACGGAAACAATGTATGAAATATCAGTTAAGCCTGATGGCTGGAAAGTAAGAACAAGGCTGTTATGGATTAACAGATCCGTTAAAAATTTAATTACATGCTTTTTTTGTGGATTTTTATTAACACAATTGTGATGGTCAATATTTTAAACCTTAGGTTCTTAAGTCTGTGTAGCACAAGACAGAAACATAAGCTCTCCCAGCTACATGGTGACAGCACTTACATACACTTTCTAACAGTAATTTAGCTCACGTAAAAACACAGTTGGCCTCCTCTTCTGAGTTTCAACAGTATAACTTTCCAGTAACAGTAAGTCTAAGAAGTTATCTGTGTTCCATAATCCCAAGTTCTCAGACGAATAAAAATAGTTTTCACATTTCTTAAAACTCCAAAATAAGCTTCCAAATGTTGCAAGCTACCTACTGACTTGAGTTCTTCCTAAGAGTACGGGTTTTGAGTAGAAATAAAAGGTCTTGTAGCAGTGTCACATCCATTTCCCTCTTACTAACACAGCCTTTCCTTTATGCGCTCACCTTTTTAACTCTTTTATCTCTCTGCGTACAAGGTGAGTCTCCTCGTGCTTACAAGCTCCCTTCAAGTACTGGAAGGCTGCAAAGCAATCTCCCCAAAACCTTTCCTTCTCCACAGTAAAAAGCTCATCTCCCTCAACCTTCCTTCACGAAAGGTCTTGCCAGCCCTTTGATCATTTTCATGGTCTTGTCAGGACCTGATGCAAGAGCTCCACATCCTTCTTGTTTTGGAGACCCCAAACTACTCATGACTGTTTCTCAAAGGCAGCTCTTACCTCTCCTACATTGCCTGTCCCTTCCAAAAAGCTTGCAGCCCTCAACCAAAGTATTCCAGATGTGTGATTCATCCAGTCAAGCTTCCATGACATAAATTATTAATGTAATTCATAATTACATTACGGTTTCTCCTCCTGCTTATTTCTCATGCTGTGTGCATTGGTGCAGAGGCACTTCAGCTTGGTCTGTCCATTGCACTACCTTCCAAGAGGAGCCCTCCCAAAATTCTTTGGGAAAAATACGAGGTTTTCCCCTGCTGCTTCCTGAAGTGACTCTCTGGCTCCTCTCTGTCACTCAGTGGTACACCTCCTTCCCCCATCAAATCTAGTTTAAAGCTCTGATAATGAACAGCCTGCAGCTTTGTATATTCTTTCCCCTCCTGGTCAGTTATGACCATCTGATGCCAACATGGTCCCTCAAAGGTGCAGCCAAGATCATAGTACCCCAAACCTCTAGTGATTCTTTTGAGTTTCATCTTATGATCTAGATGACATTTGCCAGATGTTACTGTATTAAAAAGAGATAATGAGTTAGCTCTGCTTTTTACTGTAAATAATGGTAACTGGCAAACGAGATGAATTAAGCTTTCCTAGTCCAAGCATAAATAAATAACAATAAAAAATAATCACCGTCAAGCACATCACAAAGAAGAGGAAATTGATCTTTTGCAATTAATTTAAGAGATCTTGGGGTGCTTAAGTCTAGTGTCACTACTGTCTTGAAAAAGGCAAAGCCAAGACATATCAAAATTCACACCCATAAGGGAAAGGAAAAAAAAGCCACCTCACATGTACATACATGTGCACCAATTCCTGGCACACTGGAAACACTCAAAAAATATTTGACTGCACCTATAAAATACAGGGACAACTCATTAATAGGAATTCCATTTTTTAGCTTGAGTTCTGTTCAGCACAGGAGTGTCTCTGCAATGCAGGACCACCCTATTACTCACATGCCTTTCACAATACGAAACCTACATACACAAAGGCTTAGATACACAAATCCACTTGGAGGGGGTTATTAAATTGCAGCATCATACAAGTTTATAAAAACCAGTACTTTCAGCCTAAGCCATATTATAGTTCTCTGGTTTTTTTTATTAAATGAAATTTCACGTTGAGCAGATTTCCAAATTCATCTAGTGACATTCAATTGCAATGGCTAAAACAAACTTATCTGAAGATATGGTTGGCCTGGCTCACTCCCTGCTACTCCTGGGAGTGCTTTCACAAAAGCAGCATTACAATTGAAGGTTAAATTGAGCTTGAACATCCCAGAAGTTTATTTGGCATCACTGTAATGCCTTCCCCATTGTGCTCTGGGCCATATCTCCCATGAGAAAATTTACAAGTTCGTTTCTTTCATCTCTCTCTTTGGACTGCATTTCATAATTGCTAATGCTGCACTGAAGCATCACACTCTGCCCTGGGTAGAAGAATTCTCAAAACAGAGGTGCAGTGATACACAGCTACTTAAAGACCTTCTGATGCTACAAGAAAAATGCATAATCGGTTTAGTATGGGGAACAGAAATGGACTGCATACATACACGTAAGCATATAACCGTGTGTGTGCATACACACTATGAACATTCTTTCAGTTTCTCTATCAGAATTGTCTTGCTGTTAAACGCTTCCCCCTAAAAGCAAAGTTCCTCAAAGTCTTTATGCTCTGCGTATTGCATTTGCATCCCCTGATGGTATCAAGATTAAAATATAACATTTAAAATAGCTTTTGTTATTAAAAAATACATAACCTAGCATTACCTTTCATTTCAGAATTTTAATGAGAGTTATGTGCAACTTTATCAGCAGTTTGTTTCTTCTCTCAGATTATAAGTCACTAGCATTCTTATGCTGAATCACAGCAATCTTCCCCAATTAAAATATATCGTTAAAAAATTAATTGCATCAAGTGAAGAAGCAGTAAATTTGAGCAGACAGACAGAGTAACAATGAGCATTATTTCCAGTGCTAAAAAATAAGAATTAGGAATACTGAGAAAGAACAGAGCACCTTCTTTGCTTACTTTGGATAGGATCAACATAGCCTATAAAGGGAAGAGACATCTGCATGGTCCTAAGAGTTCGTACATCTTTTCCCTATGCATAAAATTCAGTTCTAACAAAGGTGAAGTCTTCTTACTTGGCACAACTTCTATTCCACTAGTTTCTGTCAAGTAATCACTGCAATGAGCGTTTCATAGATGCACCTACATACTTCAGAGCAAATAAAGTATTTATTCTTCTCTGCTGCATAGCATCACTCATTTTCAGCGGTGTCACTGAACACTAAGAAACAGAAGAAAATAATTTACAGCTATCTGTAATCAGCACGCTTTCACTCACATCCTTAACTGCGACTGGGAAAAAAGATACCCCGTAACATATTTCTGACCTGCACCACAACTTACTGAAATCATTATGGCGAAAAGCCAACGTTAACAAAAACATTTACAGAAACCTAGCTGGCACACAATTGAGCCTGCCACCTAGACAGAACTGGTGGAAGCTCCCCAGCACTGTTCTGGGGGATGCTGCATTCTGAGCTCCAGGCTGCTACCGGCATGCTGTCCCTGCCCTGGGGCTGCTTGCACCAAGTCGTGGTGGGAAGCTGCTCTGTGCCAGCAGGGCTCTGCAACCAGGCCTTCACCCAGCAGCACTGGCTCCTGGGCGAAGAACAACAGACCCTCTCTACGCTGAGAAGCGGAGCTGCAACCCCTGCATTTAGCTGCTCCCCAGAGTGCCACACACTTGCGGCTCCCAACTAAGTGAGCTAAAAACACTGAGGGAGAGAGGCTGTCGCTTCTATTTTTAAATACAAAGGAGGCAGTCAGGTTCTATCAAGATGAAGGCCAGTGAGATTGACGCAGACAGGATCTATGACTAACAATCATGTTTGGTAAGGAAGTCACTGCACGTCACTGTAGACTTTTTCTAGCAGCTCTGTAGGATATGTTTCTGCACAAGAAAAGCAGGCTTGAGTACACCTCATTAAGATACTCTGTAATTCCAAGACTGGCCTATTAGGAAAGCAGAACTGGGATTTTTTCTACTCTCTTTGAAATTCTTTCTCATCGTACAGAGGAAAACTTAGCATCTCACAAAAACTTTGCAAAATCCTTTACCTTTTTCTCACAGCGTGCAGCAAGCACCAAACAGAACTCAGCGTAGCTCTTAGTTTATTTTTAGAATCCATAAATGAAGTATCACCGGGGTTCCCAATTACTTGCCCAATGAATTTTTTAAAAGCAGGCCTAGACAGTAAGCCTGCACTTACAAGCACACACAGTTTACATTCAGACAAGTTTAAGAGAAACACAGAGAAACAGCTGTGAACAGTTCCTTTGAGAGTGAAGAACTTCATTTTCTGCATTAGACATTCACATCAAGTCATCTGTTGTTCTAACGGGCAGATCCCACATACCAAAACAGGCTGGATTTAGTTAGCCCAGGCTAATTTATACTGTAGAGGTAAGCTGAAGTTTTACATCATGGAAATGAACACCTTAAAAATAGGGACTTCCGTAAGTCCTACTACACCAAACTGCATGGACACAAGTAATTAAGACAGAAAGGAGCAAGTCTACTGCAAAAATACAGAGAGAGCCTTATTAGGTGAGTTTGCAGTGTGGAATGAAATTATCAGGCTAGAGTGAGATTAAGAAAAGGCATACTCACAAACCATTCTGAGAACTAATCCCATAACAGAACACAAGACTGGATCACAGTAATGAAACTGGATACTGGCTAAAAGCAAAATTGGTACCTCTATCGATACAGAAGAACAGAAAACCATGTTGCAAGCACTGAATTGCCTTGAAAGACTAAAGTGATAGCAGCGACGAAATGCAATCGCACAAAGTCAAGGTCAGGCACTCTGGAAACAGCAAGAAACAGCAAGAATTTCCATCAGCTGGAAATAACAAAGGAGGAATATTAATCAATGAATACAAAGAATCAGATAAATGCAGTGTGAAAAAGGATGCTGCAATCTGTGGCTGTACCAAGGGAGGCATTTTCAGCAGAAATGAAATGAAAAACACATTAAAGCCATTTTACAAGGAACAGGTAAAATCTAAACTGGAATTCTGTGAACTTTACTGGTTATCTGTCTTCAAATAAAAAAAAAAAAAAGAATTCAGATTGAAGCAGATGCAGGGATAATACTAGAATGAGCAGGGAAGCAAAGAGGAGTTAGTACAAAGAGAATGCTAACAGAGACTGCTTAAATTAGCTTGGTAAAAAGTAGGCTGGGAGGTAATGAGAGTGCTCTCTATAAATAAATCAAGGATATAGGATAGAGGAAGGAAAAAACTAAAGCTACAGATATCACTGACACACAAAATGGATGTTCAGAAGCACGGTTAGAAACTGGAGCTACACATCACCAGATTAACAAAACCCTGGAAGCGTTTTCACCAGAAGCGATACGGTTAAGAAACAACACAGGAGCAAGACACATTTCTGTATGGTATTTCATAGTATTACTGCCTATAGAAAATGGGCACTGTTGCTGCAGGACAGAAGATCCTAGCATCCCCCTTTCTACAGACTTTTCCTTATCAATATTCCAGCTGAGATACCACCTTTATGACTGCCATTCCTTTGACATTTTCTCTTCTCTTATGTGGAAGCAGAAGTCTATGTGCAGGCACTTTCCTACAAAACCTCTTCACTTTGGTGTACTTCCAGCTCAGGGACTCTCCCCAAAGCATTGATGTGTTCTGACATAAGCACCACCACTGTACTTAAAGGTGTAAAAGCAGTTTTTGTCAGCCTTAAGCAAAAAGCTAGAATATTTTTAACATCTGCAATACATCGCAATACAGCAACACCAAACAGCAACTTTATAGCTCACACTGTGCTACGTAATTTACCAGTATGCCAGTTCTTTGTTTCCTCCATCCTTACATTGTTATCTCCACAGCAAGCTGATAATAAAGTAACATCTGTTCCACACTGTGCTGTAGAGCTAACTAAATCAACTAGACAACCACTCTAACCATGCTATTTAATATAAGTAAGGTCCCAGTATCCCGATCAACCTACATCATTGTTTCAACCATACTGGAACACATAACTTTGTAACGTAACATGGCATTAATCACAAACACAAAAACTGTTCTATCAATGTTGATCTTTAAATGCCAAAAAGTTAATGCATGTTAAAAATAAGGCTCCCATCTGAATTAAAAGGGTTGCTTGAAAGAAACGCCCAAAGAGAGCAAGCTTCCTTCAGCTCATTGTTTTTTCACCATTAATCACCAAACAGTAGCGTAGCTCTACTGCTATCCATTTCATAGCCAAATCCTACCAATCTAATCTAAATACTATATGTGCAACATTCAAACGGACCTACAGACACTAATCTAGCAGCACCACTGCGATTTCCAAACACAGCAACAGTGAAATCCCAAATACTGCCAGTCCTGCCCAAAAGTTGCATGTTTCTTAAGGAAGAGTACAACACTGCGAAACGCCATATGCTATGAAAGATCCACAGCCAAAATTCCACAACACCCTAGCAATGGCCTTGCTCAGCAATAACCAGGCAGTATCAGGCATGATACTCACATGACTCCATTTAGACTATGAATGTGCATCAGCTAATAGGCATGCCCAAGCACCCTGTGTTCAGATCTCATGCACTTCTTACACAGCATCTGTAGGAACACACAGACAAACCTGGTGGAAGCCAAACATGGCATGCTGGTTTAGAAGGCAAATTAACATGTGATTTTGTATTTTATATGTGGACTGTGGTGGAGATTAGATGCTGAAGTCCAGCCGTAGCTTAAAACATGGACAGCGTGGCCCACTAATAAAACCATAAGCCTCTTCCATAGCTACTAACCATGCCATACAAGAATGGCCAGGGGATGTGGGGGGCTGCTTTCCAGTCAGTATTGTAACAGTGTAGACACACTCCATGTCTAATCCTGCTTTACCCCTAAATTTAAATTGTCCCAATTTCAACCACTCACTCAGTTATCACTCGGTGATAACTTTCATAACCACTCAGAGACAAATTTCATTTAGGCAGATAACGTTTCTGCATGTTACTCCTCTTCCAACTACGTTCACCTCCCTTCAACAAAAGTCAGTCACACTGTGGTCTCTGCATCACTGTACTCTCACTTCTAACAGAAAGACCATGCATAGGGCACATAATTCATTTTCAGTAAAATCCTTCCAATACACAGTCCAGTCCTGATGTATGCTTATAGTAAAAACAAAAATAAGTAGAAGGGAAACCAGTGATCAGTTAGAGAAAATCAACTGCACATGTAGAGAGACTAAGCTGTGTACAGTGACTGCGAAGGGAATATGCATCTCTCTACTTCAAGCACCGTGCTCCTGGAGATAAACAGAGAGAGCCGCTGCTCTTTCAGCATCAGGTATACTTAGAAGCCTCTCTGCATGGACAATATTGATTTAGAGGCATTCCTTACGTAATGGCCATCTGTAACGTTATAATTAGACCGAGCAGCATACGTGCTGGATTCTTTCTCAATTCTGTGGGCACACAGCCCTTCACATAGAGCTGGTGTATTAGGTGTCCTGAGCATTGACCTCTCTCTTTCAATCTGCAATTTGTCTTTCGAGGCCCAACAGCATTCTTTGTTTAAATGTATTTTAGTCTTTTTTTAAAGGACACAAGAGCCTCAGCACGTAACAATGTTTTGACTGCTTTCCTAAAAATCACTCATTTAAAAAATTATATGATTATTTCATTTACTCAGTTCACTAATTAGCACTATTAAGGATTCTGTGATAACGCATAAGAAATAATGACAATTTGAATAAGCGTGTTTCTCTAAAAAATTGTCACTCCAAAATTACCTCTAAAAATAACCTCTAAAAAATAACTACCAATTTTCTTTTTCACTGCAATTTTTCCTGCTGTTGACCTGGGAAAGACATTCTTGTTGATGTAGAGACCATGTATAATTTTCCCAGTAGGGCATTCTCATTAGTTCTGAAACAGATGAGGAAAGGAGTTTTTATTTTAATGGCACAGTCTTTAAAAAAAGAAGAAAATTGAGGAAAATAGATAATACAGCAAACTTCTAAACCAAAAGTGACATTGAAAGTGTCATAGTCCTTTGTCCAACTCTTAAATTCTAAGAAAATATGAAGCACTTGTGTCCAACGACAGAAATCATAAAGGCATTGCTACAGGAAAACACATTTTCCTTTAATTAGAATTTACAGAAGAACAACCAGAAGGTTAAAAACTCATGTTATCTGGGCGTCCTATGCTGTAGAAACCAAAGTTGGCACTTACAGTCAGTTAAATCAAAGCACGGATCTGCAGAGCACCAGGAGTGAGCTCTACCATCTGATAGCATGCTCCATTTGCCTCAATTTCTCAATAACTTGAGGCTTCAGTAACACAATTACAGGACAGCTTTATCTGATCACAGTAAGCATTAACATTGTCTGAAGTCACTAATACCCAACAGCGATTAGCAGGGATGTAACGCACAGTCTTAGACCCACTCCCTGAGATGACCACTACAACCAACACCACTCTGACAGACTGTCAATCACAGGTTTTCTTTTCTTAAGTCATTTGTCATGCCCTGAAACCAGATTTGAAGCAGGCCATCAAGAAGCTGTGATAAATTGTCTGCAGCATGCATCTCCGCTGCAAGGTTCCTGCCTTTTCACAGTCCCTGATCCTGCAGCACCTCATACATACACTATTTCAGTACTCAGCTTAAGAAATTACTCTCAGAAAAGGCTAAAGTGGAAGTAAAATGACAGTCTGCTACAAGGAGAAGGAGTGCACAGCAGCGTGCCATGTTCTCCCAGTATTCTATCTTGCTTTTTAATAACCCTAGCATACCACACGCTCGGTTCTCTGTGACTCAAACATGGCTATCCATGATTAAGCACAAGTCTCAAGTACTGCAAAGGTCACAGTTCAGTATTTAGCTTGAACCAAAACATTTATTAACACTACTCTTCTTCGCACTCCTCCTTCTTGGGATGGAAAAAAATAAGAAGAAAACTCATCCCAGGAGCAGGAATGCTGCAGCAAAGAGCACAGTCTAAAAGCACACACAATGACAGCACAGAAGAACCCTCCAGAGCATCATCCAAACCAAAGGAAGCATCAAAAAAGTGACCTCATTGTGTGAGGCAGTGGGCTGGACAGCATGGTACATCCTAAAACATCAGCCAAGGATTAGCCCTCTGGTGTAAAGACTTAGACAGTGCTTCCAAGATAGCGTGGAACAATGCTGTGGTGCAATGGTGAACAGAACAATAGAACAATATAGAATATATATGTATATATTTATATTGCTATATTATATATGGAGATGCAAAGAACAATGGTGAACAGAACAATGCAATGGCGCGTTGCAAACACCACCCAGACTCCAGTAATCCTACACAAGTCTTGATAGAGATGACAGCTGGTTGCTAACAAGTAGCTCAGTACAAGAGCGCGATACAAATACTGAACAGTTATATTCAGTGACGTTTCCTATCTAAAAAGACGTTGTGTGTAACGTTAAATTCCAACAAAAAGAGAACTGACAGGAAGCTAGCCTAGAATAAAATCCAGAATAACAATATTAGAAAACCAAAGATACAATCAGCGTTGCGCTGAACACTGTATTTTCTTGCTATATTTGAGAGAAATATTTTATTCATTGCTGTCAAGAGTACCGTGGAAGTCAAAGATGCGATCTTAAGAAATACACAAGGAACAGCCTGCAAAACTGCACTTTCTTCTTCCATTACTGAGCTCATGTAAATGTTTTTATCATATTACTCTTGGTGCAAAACTTTATGAAGTTTTCTTTCTTACATACTCTGAAAACTTTAAAGCAAGAAAACTTCAATGGATACAAAATATAGCTGCATTCTTTTAAACAGAGTTCTGAAACTAATTAAGTTGAAATACTGTAGAACATGCTAAACTAGAAAACAGTTAATGAACCTGTAACTGTACTTGAGCTGCGCGCACTGTAGAAGAGTAATTTTTTTCATACAGAAACCAATGCTTAGGGGCATTTAGAAAATTGCTAAAGTAATTGGAAGAAGTAAGTATGAAACAAATGTATGCATTCGCAAAAGGTGCACACCGAGATAAGAAGATTAGGTGTGTTGATAAACCTGACTGAAGGCAGCTCTGCTTCATGCATTGCTTTTTTCAGGAGTCAGTTTAACTTTCTGTTATACTTTGATTAGAAACTGACTTTTAATTGTGCTGAAAATATTTTGAACAGGAGCATTTTAAATGCACTATTGTCTCTTTCATGTTTCTAGTGGTGCTGGATGATAAAGTTAATTTTCTAACACTTTACCACCTGTAGGACAGGGAAAGCAGTGGCTCAAACAAGGAAGAAACGTCTGAAGCAGGCATTCAGAATATGGAAAAGCATTATCTGCTTCCCAAACGTGCAAGCATGAATACGAGTTCTTCAGAACAAAACTGCTCCCAAAACTGCAAAGAAGCTGCACTGAGATGAACGGATTTTAAATGCAGTTTTCTTTACATGTACGTGGGTCACTCCAAAAGTAATACCTCCTACTTGTTTCCATGGAAACTACAAAAAGAGCACAATAACACCACTTGATAGGGCAAATTCTCAGCTACGAAACACTATTTTTCAACACAGTCATCACCATTAGCTGTTCACTTTTGTCAGGGATGAACAAGAGCTTGCATGTGAAAGTCATAAAAATCTGCACAGCCATCCAGTGCGTGTCTTGTCTTTCACATCGCAGTCACCACTGCTGGAACACAGCACCCATCACCACGCTGTGCTCACACATCCACTAGCTGGTCTCCATAAATGCTCAGCAAGCATCAACGAAAGTCCATGGGTGTCATTTTTTTCCACACGGAGCAATTCCATGACACACCACTGCTTCATCTGCACATCCATGTCAGACACCATTCTGTCAGACTGCCCCTTTGCTGCCATCTGTCACACAGCAACAATGGGGAACAGAATACTGATGTGAAAGTTCAGCCTCTGCTGCCATATCACCAACATCTGCCCCTGATGTCATCAGCCAACATAATAAAATAGGAAGCAATGCTTTCAGAGCAGCCCTCTTGTTACTTTCAGTGAGCAGCTCAAACTTGTAGTATCTTAGTCCCTTACATCTAACACATAGCTTACTCTCACTCGTCTAGAAGTACTAATACTGTATTTTTCAGTCATGGTGTAAGAGGGCCAGGGAGTTATTTTTCCAATATCATTTTGACACATTACAATGAAGATATTTGCCAGTGGAATAGATATTCATGCACTGATTGCTTACACTTAAAAGTCTTATGACCATTTTGGATTGGAAATGAAAGTAAAACAGACAGCTACATAAAACAACACTGGACTGGACAACATGTAAATACCATCCAGCTAGGTTTAAGTAGTCTTCTTCAGGATGTCACGATGCTCAAATCTTCATATATTTTTTAATATACTTTATAAATGCATTCTAATGCTCTTTTTTTCTTATTTGAAGCAAATCAGCAATAACATGCAGCTAGAATCTCAAAACTGAAATCTCAATTTTTAGAAGTCAGAATGACTGAAATTCCATATTTTTATTTTACCAACCATTTTCTACATTCAAGAAAAGGTTCACTCTTTTCCAGCAGAGAATTAATCCTGCTGGATTTCTATGAGTAATCTAAGAAGAGCAACGCGGGTTTATCTGCCCTCAAAAGACGCACTGCAAACAAGCGTGCAGGTTCTATTTCCATCTGGTAACCATGGTGAAGGTTGTCCTTCTGGACAACGGGAAGAGGGACTCAGGTCCCAGTTCACAGAGAGCTCACTCCTCTTTGAAAGAAATGAAAACTCAGATTCTCACCAGAAACCCTGGGAGAAAAAATCAAATTGAAAATTTCACATTAAAAATACTGAAGCCTGCAGCACTATGAGCACTTTACACATCTGTTGCAATTATCTCCTCCAAGAGTACATCTGCTTTTGCTCCTCCAACACTGAGTCATATACTGCTCTCGTGGTGAGGTATATAGCATCTGTGCACAAACCTCAAATTAGGGCACATTCCTGGATTCTCTGATAACAATGATAGGGTTTTCTTGTAAAAGTTTTCGGAAGTAAGAGGTGACAGAAGTAAGTATTACAATAGTCCTCAATGTTTGGCTATTCTTCAGGGAGCAGGATATTTCATATTTGAAAGAGAATTTCTATACTCAAAAACTAAAAACACATAGGGGAAATAAAAAACTCCATAATCAGAAGAAAACAACTGATACTGTAGGTCATTTCGGTTTGTGAGCAAAACTACTTGTGCTTATTAAAGGACTTATTAAAGGACTTTGATTCAGTACTGTTCTCTACAGAACAGCACACATTATTCTAAATACTCTGTTCACTAGTGCCACCAGAGAAAGCTGAAACATTTGGTTTCAGTTTGCTCCTCTGGTGTGATTTTATACATATATAAATTATACATATATATTTATATATATAATATATATTATTTTCTGGAGGATATTCCCAATAAAACTTACTATGATAAATGCAGCTCAACATGTTCTCCCAACTCTGTAATTCATGCTTCACTCATCTGAAAACTCCATTTTCTTGACTTGGTTCTTCCTGCACTTTTCCCACAGCTGCTTCTTCTCTTTAGACCATTTGGAGCTGTGAAGATCTTCCATTTACTCCTTTTATTTTATTGTGCTTATCTATTTATAGACTTAAGTGTTACAGTCAATATAAGGGATTAGGAAAGAAAATAACTTGTGATCTGTTCCCCCACATTGCTTACTGTGGTAGAAAGGAAAGTTGTACAGCAGTCTGGCAGCCTTACTGGCTGTGAAGTGTCATTAAGTAAGAGACAGCAAGTTTTATCATGCACCTCTGACTACTAAATTCACAAAACAAACAGAAGGTTTACCATGGGAGGTAGAGAGATCAGGCAATATCCTCAAGTCACTCTTCCTGTAAAACAGCGTGTGGTTTCTGAAATTGCTATGGGAAAATGGGAGTTCATCAGAAACACACAGTTCTAGGTGAAATTGTTCCTTAACCTTTCACATTACCACTCTTTAAAAAAACACACGGTGTGCGAAGATAGATGCTTGAACACCAGGAAAAAAACTAAAATATTACATCTGAAACAATGTCACGCTAAAATCTTTTGTGCAGCTTCTGTTGTTCAGCTGTAGTACTTCATTACGGAAAGAAAGTCTCTGCAGGCGTCCTCCAGCAATGCACTTCAGGAGATCTTAACAAGTTACGTAACCGAAGCTGAGGAGGACACAAAAAGGGGGTAAACAAGAGAGAACTGCTTTTCTTGAGGCGGTACTGCATGCAATTATTCCACTCGATGCACCATGCATATGATTTTGCAGGGAAGTAAAGTTGTATTTGGGTATCTCCACTGCACACGCAACTGTTGCTGCGACTTCCTTCTGGTGTTTGGCTCCCTGATAGTGAAAGCGTATTAAAAAGTAGCTGTTCACTCAGAAAAATGGTTAATTTCAACCTAACATTCTGCACATCATTTGAAACTTCCCTTAAGCACGTATTCTTTTTTTGAACACTAATACTTCATGAAACACAGGGGTTTACCTCCCCTATTCCAATTAATACTACCTCCTGGTAGTGAAACAGTATTCCTACAGACAGCCATTACATCGCCTCCACAAACACATGTGGATTTCATACTGTGCTCATAATAACTGCTGCACTGAAGAAGCTTTATTTCCCTGTTTCATTTCTGCAAAAGGGCCAAAATGTATTCTGGGAATGAATATAAATGTCAATTATTAAAACCAATGTTCCAAACACAGACTTCAGGTTACTCAGGTAATCTGAATTACAAAACCTAGCTTCCCAAAATGCAAATGAATTACTCTGAACTAAACATAACACCAAGAAGGAAAAAACAAAACAAACAAACAAAAAAACCACCAAACCAACACAGTTTTAATTATCCATGAAGCGTATTTCTTTCTGCTCCCTGTCATTTGCCTGATCAGGACAGTCCTTCAAAATGACATGGGTGAAGAGCAGAGGGCACGTGAAATTTTTATGGCTTTTCCAAAGCCATGGGTGTCACAGACATGATGAAATAAATCAGGCCAGTGCTGGGACAATGGAACACAAGGAATTAATTAATCCCTTGATCATTAAAAAAATACATACGTAAATAAAATACACAAGCCTTTTGCTTTCAGCAAGTAAGATGTTTTCAGATGACCGTGTTGAAAGAAATTGGCAGCAGAAACAGAGAAAACTGATCACAGTGGTAATAGAGTACCTAGAGTACGGGTAAGTACGGGATCTGGCAACAAGGCCTTAGCAAACATGGAAACAAATCAACTGTAAGATGAACAGTAATGCACAAAGATTCCCATCATGTAGGGAATCCTCGACCTTGTGAAATATTTTCTATTGCTTTGATAACCCTATGAGAGCATAAATAAATGACTGAAGTGAACCATGCCTGGAATACAAAGACAGGATTACACATTAGGTTGACTCCAGACTAAAAATTATGCCCATTTGCTCATTTATGTCAGAAGGTACCAGAACCTCTACACCACACGAAGCTCAAACAAAGCCCGTATGTTTGTTGTGCTGCTGTAGCCACCAATGGGTAGTACGAAACTGGGAAAGGAATGCATCGTGGTAATTTCAAGACTAGGACAGTTCAATCCTTTATCGACCTCTTCCTTCACTTTTCTATACAACCTGTTTTTACATAATACAGCCGCACTGAGATGCAAATCTGAAGTTTCTCTTTCTAACTGTGCCGTTACTACCGTAATTGTCAAAACACACTCACCTACCAGTGTGCTGTGAGCACTACGTTTGTTTTGCCAAATAAAACACAAAGATGTAAGCTGCAATAATGCAGTCCAGACGTGCAGAGTGGTTACAGCACAAAACTAGAGGAGAATAAAAGAATGCCTGGGTCTCTTCCTTTGAGCTCTTGACAGTGTCTCAGACATACTTCTTTTCTATTTCAGAGTGAGTATCTGATAGCATTAAATAGTTCAGATTTCAATGTATATAACACATATAAATACCCTTGCTCCCCTCTGCTGAGAAGAGCCAGAATTAAGAACTGCTGCAGCCTGGTAGACAGTGCTTGGACTGTCTTCCTGAATTCACCATCAAACTGCTGCAGAACCTTAGGCTAATGTTCTACCTCCACACACACGAGTCTGGTTCAGGTTAAAGAATTCAAATATTTCTCTTTTGTTGTAAAGCAATTTAGTAGTAGAAATTTCATACTAAAAACAGAACATGAGAATTCCACGCTTTATTCAAAAAAGCATTCTATTAAAAACATAATTCTACCACTAACTCACAGTTGCCTGCTACTGAATAGGTTAGACCTAGAAAACCTGTCTTGCCTTTGAGAGCACTGTTAGAGATAAAAAGGATGTCCAGATCCCTGCTTCACTGCAAAGACTGCATTTCAACAAACAAAGGGTTAATTTTGTATTTCGAATACCTTTCAGAAGTCTAATTTAAGAAGTGGATCAATAAAATAGACAGGATCTCAGAGGGTCAGGGGCACATATTAGAAGCAACTGGTAAGATG
The DNA here is from genome assembly GCF_019232065.1 of Centrocercus urophasianus. Lineage (NCBI taxonomy): Eukaryota > Metazoa > Chordata > Aves > Galliformes > Phasianidae > Centrocercus > Centrocercus urophasianus. The sequence goes on from NW_024884878.1 coordinate 8,819,673, forward strand.
TTCCACAGCATGATATTTTCTTTTAAATAAATCATAATTCTTATATGAAATTAGGGAAATCAACTGTGCTATTATTCCTGCTATGTTCTACAATAACCACAAGATATTTTACCAGGAGTGCACACTGCAAGCTAGGACACAGTTTTATGTGAAACCAAGCAGCAATTTGCACTGGGAGAGCACCACTAGTAAAATAAGAAAAAGCATCCCAGCAAAACCCTGTTTCCAGACTTAGCCTAAAAATAATTAATACCAAAGCTGTATTTTAAAACAAGCTTTTTACAAGCCTTTTAAACTTACTACATTTATCAGCACAACATTTTATAATCTTCTTTTTGTTCCTTCCACCTTATGAAATCTAGATGTGAATTCTGTTTAGCAGTTGGCTTGTGCAGTCTGGTTTTACAAATCTTCATACTGCTGTTGGTATCAAAAACAACCATGCACAAGACTGCAGCCTGTACACTGTCAAACCTCTTCTAGCAGGCAGCCCAGCCTCTTTGTTCTCAGTCACCATTTGACACAAAGCAACAAGTTTTTAAAAAATCGTGGCTTTCACACCTTCTCAGGAAAATTACTCGTGTAAGTTACCTATCATGGTAATATATTTTCTGAATGCAGAGCAACGCAGATTTTAGAAACAAGTTTGCAGGAAGTTGAAGACAACATGTAAAATGTTACTCTTAATCATTTTTGCGCTGCTAATTGATTTTAAGATATAATCTCCATGTCTGACTGATGACATATTAAATTGCAGAATGTGAAGACAGATTATAGATTCAAAGAAAAAAACATTTGCTTTGAAATAGCGCTCTGCTTACAAAAGAAAATGAATCACAGAATCACAGAACGGCCTGAGTCAGAAGGGACCTCAAGGATCTTGAAGCTCCTACCCCCCTGCCACACGCAGGGCCAACATCCTCCATGTTTAATACCAGCCCAGGCTGCCCAGGGCCCCATCCAACCTGGCCTTGAACACCTCCAGGGATGGACGGGGCATCACAGCCTCTCTGGGCAGCTGTTCCAGCACCTCACCACTCTCTCTCAAGAACTTCCCCTTGACATCCAACCTCAATCTTCCCTCCTTCAAATTCAAACCATTTCCCCTTTCCCTGCAGTTATCAACCCTTTGAAAGAGTTGATTCCCCTTTTGTTTGTAGGCTCCCTTTAGGCTGCAATGAGGTCAGCCCGCAGCCTTCTTTTCCCCAGGCTGAACAAGCCCAGCTCCCTCAGCATGTCTTCGTAGGGGAGGTGCTCCAGCCCCCTGATCATCTTCCTGGCTCTCCTCTGAACCCTCTCCGGGCTCCAGACCCAGACACAGCACTCCAGATGGGGCCTCACAAAAGCAGAGTAGGGGACAATCACCTCCCTGTCCCTGCTGGCCACCCCTCTGCTGATGAGCCCAGGACACCACTTGCTTTCCAAGCTGCAAGAGCACGCTGCTGGCTCGTATTAAGTTTTTCATCCATCAGGACCCCCAGGTCCTTCTCTGCAGGGCTGCTCTCAAGCACCACTCCTTCCAGTCTGTACGGATGCCTGGGATTCCTCCAGCCCAAGTGCAAAACTCTGCACTGTGCTGCATTGAATCTCATCAGGTTCACCCAGGCCCACCTTTCCAGCCTGTCGAGGTCCCTCTGAATGGCATCCCTTCTTTCCACCGTGTCAACTGCACCACTCAGCTTGGTGTCATCAGCAAATTGCTGAGGGTGCATTCGATTGATGTCATCGATGTTAAGAAGCACCGGTTCCAAGACAGACCCCTGGGGACACCGCTCGTTACTGGACACAGAGCCATTGATGACCACCCTCTGTCTGCGGGCCTTTCAACCAATTCCTTATCCATCAAGTGGCCCACCCATCAAATCCACATCCCTACAATTTGGAGATAAGGATCACACACCCATTCCTCATGTGATCAAGCATGATCTGTTCCATGATCTTCCCAGGCACAGAAGTCAGACTCACCAGCCTGCAATTCCCAGGGTCCTCCTTGCTCCCTTTCTTGTAAATGGGAGTAAGAACTGTATTATTGCTCTTAAAATAAACCAAGACAATAATCATAAAAATGACAAGAGGTGTGAATGCAAGACCAAAAACATTTTCTGCCCTAGAAGTTCTATGCAGAGCAACTGCAATCACAAATATTTGCACATGTGCCATTTTTATGTAGTATTAAACAAAGAACACCACAAAACTTAGACTCCAGACACAGTGCTACTTTTCATTCTTTATTTCATTCACTGCTTTTATTCTATTTTATTACTTTCAATCTCATCAAATAGCTCCTCATTGTTCATGTTTCACGTAATTAAGATTATGCCAGGTTACACTAACTACAGCAGTACTAATTAATGCCTGACACAGGGCCCAAGTCTGTCAGGCTATGAACAACTCATTATTTTTTCCACTTCCCAGTAGGGACTGAATAATTTTAACGGAAATCAATTTCACTCAAAGTCCGATCTGCAATCCTACAGCACTTCTGTACAACTCCAGGTAAGTAGCATTCCTAATGAAAGTTCAGTCGAACAATTTAACACATTAACCAAAATGGAAAATTTAACAAACCGCCTCAGAATTCTGTTTTCCAGAAAGGGCTAAAATGGGACCCAGGTTATCTGGCCCAACCATCTCCAACCCTCGTTCAAGCCCTAACAGCTTCCCAGAACGCATCTGCTTCTAATATCTTATTTAACAGCAGCTCCCTATGAAAACTCACATCTTTTTTTTAAACATTCCAACCACAGAACCACAAAAGCTGTTCCTTCCAAATTTAACTTAACCATTTTCAGTGATGTTTTTGGTTTTCTTCCCTGCAACTTGAAAACCTAATTTAAAATGTTAGTTGCATGTGCCGAAGCCCTTTTGATAACAGTAAGTCCCATCTCCCACCAGAATCTCTGTGTTTCAGCTGTGGTTGTATTACTTTTTACCTTTTTGCAACTTTCTCGTATCCTCTTCCTATACATCATAAGCAACATCTTTCATTGTTATCATTTCCTTAGCTTGATTCCCATAAATTATTAGTTGAGAAAACAAAGTGGTAAGCTAATTCCTGCAGCTCAAGTCAGGTTATGCTCCTCAGCCTTTCATTTCCTGTCTCAGTCAGTTCCATGCATTCCCTGTCACTCTTGATCCTTTAATCAAAACTATTTTGACAATTTTATCTTATTCATTACTAATATGTATAATATCTACTCTAAATTTGTTCCATATTGATATTTCTGCAATGTTTACAATTTCTCCTCCTTATCCTATTTTTCCCCCTCTCAATTTTTTACCCTTTTGTTATACCTGGTAAATTTTACTTTTATATACATCACTTACGAATCAAACTCTTTGTACTGTATTCTTCACCTCATGACCAGACAACAACTAAAAAGATTTTAAAAACAGCTACAGAACCAAGAGATAAGCTCACCAGCTTTAAAAGCATACTTTATACAAAAACTCTTCCTGACTCTGAACTGTTTGGGGTAGAGATTATATTATTTAAAGACTGAGTATATGAGCGACACAACTAATAACACAAGAAGAATCTAATCAAATTCACTTCAGACAAACATGTACAAACAAGACTGATTAAAAAAAAAGTTCAGCAATTTCCTGGTTTTTAAATTACAAATTCTTGAAATACATAATTCCCCTCATCTCACTGGTTTAATAATGAGAAACGCAAATTTATCAACCTAGATAAATTCCATATTAATCGTTCCTTCCAACAAACAGTGTATGTTTTAGACCTCACCAACAGTCTTCCTGGTCTTTGCATGACAACCACAAGCCCTTCTTAAATGAGGGAGTGCATTCATGCACAGCTGTGAACCAAAATGCTAGCCTTAAATTGACTGCAAGATCTGGGACAGGACATTCCTTTTGGAAAGCACGAGTCCGGTGATTATGAAAGGGAAGTCAAGAAGTTAACAACAGTTAAGAAAAGGACAGAGTTTAAAGCTGTACTTTCTTTAGTGCATCACAGCATTCCAATTTGCAAGTACAGAAGGAAGTGCACTGCGGTATGCAGGTAAGTGCATTTTTTATTGGGTTCCCTCCACTCGAAACTGAAGCAATCACAATTTCTGGTAAATCTTCATGTACAATGGATTTACTTCATTTTCTTACTCTGGTTTGCTCTGTCACTTCATGAACATTATACTGGCAGAATTGAAGGAGCAGGGAATTCTATTCTGCAGTCTTTCTGCCACCTACTGCAGAATGACAAAATGGTTAAGGTTAGAAGGCACCCCTAAAGGCCATCTCCTAAAGGTCCATCCTCCTTGCTCAAGCGACCTAAATCAGATGAAAATTAAATGTTTGGGGTTTCTATGGATCTAAATGAAGAATAAATACATTTCTTAACAGCTAGAAGAAAAAAGGATTTGAGAGTGATTTTCTTTTTTTTTTTTTTTTTTTTTTGGGTGGTTGGAGGTGTTTTGTTTTCTTTTTAATGTTTTTATCATATCTGCTTATCTATACAATCAGTTTAATGCTTTTGTGCTGGCTTCAAAGGACACCCGACAAGTGACATAAATGTTCTGGACTTTTTTCATCTAAATATATCACAGTTACACAGTATTAAGGTATAGAGCCTGTATCAGTAACTTCAGGATAAAGTAATCTCAAACATTCTGATAAGAATTATAACAAGAAAAGCCAAAGAAATTCAACCCCATGCTGTGCTGTGCTCTGTATCAGCGGAGCCTGTTCCAAATGCCAGTTTTCACCCTTCTCATGCTCACTTTTCTGGTTAAGTTTTTCCTGTTCCTTTCCAAACTCATTCCTATGGTCCACACAGACAGCAGCCAGAGTAACAAAGCAAAACAAACAAACAAACAAACAAACAAGCAAAACATTTTATTATTGCTCACACATCACACAACTTGTAAGTTAAATGAATAGACAGGGATTTTGTTACAATCAGGGAAAAAAAAATCCTTTTGGCCATCTCACCTTTCTGCTAGTAGGTTACTATATTCTAGCTTATACGCTCTGCTAATGGTTTTCTGTACACAATACCTCTTCCTGGGTGGAGTGGGAGAGGTGAAGACAGATGGGATGAGAATCAGCCACCACTTTCTCCATTATTTGATATCCCACCTTCAGAGCACTACACAGCTGGCTCCTCATACCAGACTCAGGGGTACACAGAAACCCAACCGCTTTCCACCTCTCAGATGCATTATTTCAGCAGTTAGATCAGCTCCCCACAGCTCCCAAAAGCACCATTTCCTCCTTGCTTCATTGTTTAATGACAGCAAGGGCCTGACCTTAAATAATAATGTTCATAAGCAGTGTTTGTGCAAAAATGCAGCACTTCTGTTAGTAACAATCAGCAAAAATCAATCAGTAATTTCTAAAATACTTTAAGTCAATTAAACATGAAAGCAATTTTGTGGAACAAAGTGCATCACATTTCTCTAGGCAACGACTTTCCCCTTGACAAATTCCAAACCCAGTACTTGACACTCAGTAAAGATGTCAGAAATATTTTAAGAAAACTTACAAAGAGTATTTTAATGCAAGAATAAGAATTAAATGCCTATCACAGAGAAAGAGGGAGACCATACAATTACAAACCTTTTATAAACTTTTATTTCCAAAAAGCCAAAAAATAACTTAATTTTCTCAGGCTGTGAGGAAATACAAATGTATTAAAATTGTTTGTACACATACAAAGGCAAAAGATTATTCCTGCACCTGCATTAGACCTGTTGGTAGATCAGCACAGTACTGTGTATTGCTTCCATTAGCAATACCAGCCTGCAGATTCCATAGCATTCAAACTCTCCTTTCCCCTCCCTTTTGGGACAGAATTCATATACTCAACTCTTTACACAGGCAGGACAAGGGGAAACGGTTTCAAGTTGAAGGAGGGAAGATTGAGGTTGGATGTTAGGAGCAAGTTCTTTACTATGAGAGTGGTGAAACAACTGCTCAGAGAGGCTGTGATGCCCCGTCCATCCCTGGAGGTGTTCAAGGCCAGGTTGGATGGGGCCCTGGGCAGCCTGGTCTAACATTAAATGTGGAGGTTGGTGGCCCTGCATGTGGCAGGGGGTTGGAGCTTCGTGATCCTTGAGGTCCCTTCCAACCCTGGCCATTCTATGGTTCTATAAATTTAACGCATTTCCTTCCCACATAAATGTGAAACGCTTATTTTTTTATTTAAAGGCATATACTACAGTAACAGTATTTTGTTTCCGTGCTGCAAAGTTTTGCAGTTTTTGTGTGTTTTTGTATTTTCGCAGACTAACTTTTGTCTAGCCTACAATTTTTATTTTTTACATCAGTTAAAAAAGCTATTTGCTGAAAGCATATTATCAAAGTGCTTCAGAACCGCAGGAAAAACTGAACATTGATTTTTTTTTTTTTTTCAATTATCTGAAAATATGATGGCATAGAGAGCCAGCAGCCCCTGTAGCCCGCAAGAATTCTGACGATCTTAAAGATAGTCACATTAACAAAAACACTCAAGTTTGTTTACTTGCTTGGTTTTTTTTGTTTGTTTGTTTTTCAAGGGAGGGAAACAAGCGTTTAGGCTTAGAATGAATGAGGATGCACCTTCATTTACAACCCAATGCCTTATTACAGCACAGATATGCTAAATGACATTCCCTCAGTTAAATGTGTCTGGGTTTTCTCTCCAAGAAGCAGTAAAAATAAGTGTACTAGATAAACATGACACACCTCAGTCTTAAAGTCAAGGGTGGCTCCAAGATCGTCCTGATTCGCTCCAGGCCACAGGAGAGCATAACTGCAGTTGAAACAGTAACATGAATTTTAAAATAAAAAAAAAGTAATAATAATCAAATCAAATTACACTATATGGGAATTTAAGAGCTCTTCAAAATGACTTCTCTGATAGTAGGTTGAGAAGAAAACACTTGGTCATGCATCGTAATACTTCTCGTAGAGCACTGCTGCCAGCATGCCAACCATCCTCAGCTGCACCAGAAAGACTACTGGCTTAACTTCAGTTCATAACAGTTTACTGCTCCTCTCTTGGTGTTAATTTCCCTTGCTGCTTCAGCCACCCCATATTTGTTCCACGCACTTTGGTTCTTTGTTATACCACTCTCCATCAGACATATCTGTACCAGACTAAATCAGTTTGCCTGGCTACAGGACTTTTACAAAGTCAGTGCATTTTAGCAGGAAATCTCCCCTGGCCACAGCCGTGGCAGCAAAGCAGTTCTGAAAATGTTTAGCATTAAATGTTTGTCTGTACAGTGTCTGAAACACAAGTGTATTTGGAAATAAATAGTACCAACTTCAGTACCAAGAACTGGCTATTCCTGCAGGGCTGCAGAGATGCTCACAGGGCTGGAGTACTTCTATGAAAAAACAGTGAGGGACTTGGGATTGCTTAGCTTGGAGAAAAGAAGTTTTCATTCAGGGTGACCTCACAGCACTCTCCCATACTTAAAGAAAGTCTACAACCATGAGAGTGACAGTCTAATAGCGATAGCACGGGGGAAATGAACTTATAGAGGAGAGATCTGGGTTAAATGTTAGAGGAAAACTGTATTCTGAGGGTGGTGAGGTGCTGGAACAGGCTGCTTAAAGACATTCTGCATGCCCCATTCCTGGAGGCGTTCAAGGCCAGGTTGGGCAGAGCCCTATGCAGCTTGATCTGGTGGGTGGCCACGCTGCCCATGGCAGCAGGCTGGAAGCAGGGGATCCCATCATGATGGGATCTGAACCACTCTATGATTCCAAGATTTATCACACTATCTGCAAGCCAGCTTAGTTTTCATCCAACAGTCTTTTTTTCTGAACCTGAAACGTGTTTAGAAACAGTAAGCTGAAAGGCTCAGTAAGAAACATGCTGGATGTTAGCCTCCAAAAGTACAACTGATAGGAATATGCTGCCATCCAGGAGCTATGAAGCTGTCAAAACATTGTCTAAACATCTGCCTTGCAGTAATACCATAGCACACTATTTTTATCTTTAGCAGAAGAAGATAAGCTATAGTACAAGAAGGTCTGAAAAACAAAGGAAAATAAATAATTGTAACAATATATTATTCAATCATGATTCAAAAAATAAGAGATAATGAAAAAGTGACACCAGTTATATGAAAAGTGTATTTGAAAATGTATTAGAGCCTCTGGAATCTATAAGAAGTCTTTGACAGGAACATTAAGTGTTTGTTTCTGTGAAGATGGTACAATAGAAAAGAGGAAGGGAAAAGGAAAAGTAAAGAGGCAGAATGATCTAGAAATAAGGGAAAACAGCTCAGGATTTTTTTTGCCTGCTGTAATAGGCATTTCTCTTGGTCTACAGATACATTTCTTTCAGTCTTAAAATGTAAACATCAAATCAGCTTTCTCTTACATGCTCTAAATCTTCCAGTGAACTTTTTTCTTTCCAGCAGCCATTTCAGATGTCTGCATTAAATATTTTTAGGTTTATGCCCTTGTTTGTGGACAAAGATAGGTATTTATTTTGAAGGGCATGCAGTCAGATTTTGAAACTCCTTTATTTAAGACTCATTGGGAAGAGGAAGACAACATGCAGGTGAACTCCTCTGTGCAGCTAATGTATTCTGTACTCAGTGCCACACTGAAAAGGTGTAAGACTGCTAGGTATGAAGGCATACCTAACTCACCAGCGGGCAGACCCCTATCATATGCATCAGTGCTCCTCCAGAAAGCCTGAGCTTGGGATCTTCTTATGCCAACACAGAGAGCAATATCTTTCTGCATCTCATGAAGGAAGCAAGTGCACCCATAAGTGCTGAATCATGCATCGCAGAATTACCAAGGTCAGAAAAGACCTCTAAGATCATCCACCTACCACCAATATTCTCCCACTAAACCATGTCCCTTAGCAAAGTACCTGCCTAATAAAAAATAGATTCACAGACCAGAGCTGCCTACAGATCCGGTCTCTGCAAACTTGCTTTGCTGCCAGACTCTGAATCTCATGACTTACCCTCAAGTACAAGCATTTCCCAACTCTCTTTCTGTTGATGCTGGGAAAGAGGACACAAAAATAATTCACTTTCTTCAACCTTCTTTAAAACTCTTCTCCCTGTATTTATGCACAAGTAGTTATCCAAAAAGCCTTCAATCAGCTGTTACTGAAAAACTCAGTGACTAATCCTGATACTCTTAAGGAAAGAAAGCATTTAGAAACACGTCTATAAAGCAATTCTCAAAAAATTTTCATTACGTAGAGAGCTGAAAGATTCATGCCCTTATACTGAGAACTCTGTAACTTAGAAAGCATCAGAATACAATTTACTTTCCCATTTGACCAACCACTACGGTTCTGTTTCATGAGGTGACTGAACAGCTTAGTTACTCTGACTACCTATTTACTAGTTCAGAAACGTGGCTTTTAGTGGTTTAGGAAAAAACAGCAGTTTCATCTCATACATAAATTTCAAGCTAGACAAGCATGTTTATTATTTTTTTTTGTATATTTTTTTATTGTAATTACATTACTACAAGGCTTCAAAATGTATTCTTAGTATATCTGTCTCCTTATGGAAAAAAATTATTTCCCTTTTCCCCTTGAAATCTCTTTCTATTACTGCTTTGCTAGCAAGTGTGCATTCCTAGAAATATGTTATTTCATTAGTAGTGATTTCATAAAAATCACAGTGAACAAGATTTTCTCAGGAGCTGTAGGCCACACTGTGGGCTGTGGTTTTCCTGTAAAAGCGGTCATATTTCATGTATATTATCTAGAGAAAAAGGTCACTTGTCATAGCAGCTTTTGAAATTAGCTAAACGCTTGCATAAAGCCAAAAGACAGAAGTTTAGATGCCACATCATTCCAGATACCAGACTCTGCTCATTTACAAACAACAGGAAAAAAAAAAAAGGAGAGTGAAAATTGCTGCCCTTGTGTATGATAGAGGTGATGACCTGCCCTCTCCCACCCAAAGCATGACTGGAAAGGGAGTCACAGCCTTGTTACAGACACCTGTGTAATGTCAAATTCATAGTGTTGATCCTGTTTGACAGCATATACTGTGTGTTTATTCCCTTAAGCAGGACAGATGTTAGCAACACAGGAGATGCTCATTCTGTAATCTTTCAAGAATATGCACGTTACTTCTCTAGGAAACCCAATCTGGCAATTTGAGAAGTTTGCACACTGACAAAAAACTAGCTAAAATAACGGGAAAGCAACTGAGCCAAGAAAAGAAATGATGTGCATTTGCCTGGTAGCTACCCGTGCCATGCTTTCACTCCCAAAAGTCCTTTCAAATCCTGATGTTAATACAGTTAAGAAGAAAATACATGCATGTGTGTTATCCAAGAACACGAGAGGGACAGCAAAGATAAAGGAAAAGCAACCAGATGCAGGATCTGCACAGCTTTGCAGTGTGCAGAAGTGTGTGTGCGAACCTGGCAAAATGTTCTGGCACGAATCTGCTATCTTCTTGGAGCTGCATTGTAAAAATACTTGAATGTAATTCATAATTTCCCAACCTGAATTGAAGTTTCATGCACAATGTCCTCACTTCATCATAATGTACAGACACTTTGTTGAAATGCTTCAAACAGCAGACTTTTGGTTTCTGTAGCTAGCACTGTGATTGGAAAGGATGGAAGAAAAATTCCAAAAAGGAAAATATGGCCAAGTACTCATTTTGAAGCAGAATCTCAATTATTTAGTTTCATACTGACAAAAGCACTCAAGGCTCTGCACAATTAAAGTCCAAGCCTGTTAATTCAGCAACACCAATTCTGCACTTGAAGTGCAGAAGCTGCTCCCAGTTGAAGTCACTGGCCCCCAGACAAGGAGTTCCCCACTGTCTCTACCACAGGTCACACAAGTCCCAGGTGCAGCACACGGCTCACCTGATAGTCCACACTCCAGCAACACACTGCAGACCCTCAAGCTGATAGTGGTTTTTCTGCATGCAAAATTGTTAATTAAAATGAAGCTCTGTTCCAGTGCTCATTCTCTGACTGGGAGTTAAGAGTTTGCTGGAGAAGACAGAAAGCAAATTGGAAAAAAAATACCAAAACCTCCTACGTTTAACATGTAAGAAAGTTGAGGAGCAAGTGAAATCAACTTTGCTAAGCATTCTCAGATTTCACAACTTACTTAAAACTGAATTATTCACCAAGTTTTAATCCTTTCAGCCCAACTTTACTTTTATGCTTTTGAAACTGTAAAAGCAAGATGTGTAACATCGTTTATTTCATAACTTCACTTATTTATGACTTCTGTCAGTTACAACAGACATCCTATAGCAGCTAAGAACAGTCAGAAAGATTTCAAAGGCATGTCATTAGTCAGTCCTACAGAGGACTGCCAGAAAATATGCAATGGAGATCTATAATTCCAAATGTCAACTCTGGCCTGTACAAAGCTGACATCACACGTAACGTCAGCGCGAGGACTTCCTTAACTGCATTTGATGTTGAAACTGGCTATTTTGTCAGGACACACAGTCAAGCGCTTTCTAGGAAAATCAATTAATACTCAGACTCAACAGGCAAAAGAAAAAGCTTTACAAAATGAAACAAACAGAGCAACTAGGACAACTACTACAAAAGATCAAGGAATTTATCTGATATTGTCAGGAGGAATTAAAAGAAAACAACTGGTGACTGATTAAAATGACCCATTTGATGTGAGTTAGGGTTGCTGGCTTTTTTTTTTTTTTTTCCAAAGCAAAAGTTAATCCCTAGTTGGCATGACACTCAGCAAGAAAACAAGTGCCCGAAGTACTAAGGAACTTAAATAAATGTTTATTTGTTTAAGATATTAGTTAAAACGTCAGACTGCAGCTAGGCTTTTCAGAAGCTGCACAAACAACATCAGATAGACACTCACAGGCTGAGTGACTGCTTCATGCCTGTTGTGCCTTCCTGTACATTATCACCCTTCACTGCTTGATAGGCTGAAAAAAAATCTATCACATAAAAACAAAATTCTCACAATTTCAAATCTAATCCATGTGTTTAATGCTCAGGAGTGGAAAAAAATATATATACAACTCAGAACACAACTGTGAAGTATAACAAAAAAGATCTCACAAAAGTCAAGACGTTACACATGGGATGCTGTAAGACAACAAAGAAGCTCATGCAGGTATGCTTTTTTGGTGCGCCAGTCAAAGAGGCAGATGAAATACTCCAGAAAACAAGAAAATAAACTCTTGTCAGTTTTGTTTAGCAGTTCATGTCTAATTTACTAAAGTCACTAACTTACATTTTGTTGGAGCATTCCCCCAGAAACACACTTCTGTGTCACAGCTACAGAAGTTGGAGGTGTAGTCAAGTTACAGTACACAACTCCAAATAAAACAATCTGCATAAACACAGAAATTACTTTTAACACCTTCATTTTATGTGTTGCTCTTCTTTAAGTAAAGGCCTTCTAATTCCTGAGGGTACCGCAAACACGGAAGACCTACCAGAAGAGGAGTCAATATGAGAGTGCCTCCTCTGTTTCCATCTGGGAAGGACTACTTCCAAACTCCCACTACATTAACACCAAGCAAAGAAACTGGTTGTATACTGAGTACTTGTGCAGTAAAAAAAAAAAAAAAAAACACCACAAAAAACCCCGACAAAAACAAGAGATAATGGCAATTGCAGAAAACAATACTTCCAACAAGCTCTGAAGGCATCCACCTCACAGGGGAGCCAGATACAAGGAAATAAAACACTGCTGGCTCTAGATGATTTGAAGTATTTTGAAGCATAAGTGCGCTGAGAAAACACGCATGACAATCCTTTTTTTCCTCTTTCTTTTTTTTTTTTTGATTAAATAAAAATACTCCCATGTCTCTCACGACTTATCTTCTTTAGAACCCCTCAAAGGAAAAATAAAGGATTAACAAACAGTAATACTTTATACAAGTCTGTCCAAGTTGCCACTGCTGAACAGTAAAAAGTTCATCATTTTAAATATGGAAGAACTGAGAAACTGAATACAGAGAACTGCATTTTCAGTCTCACCCAGAAAAGACACCATCACATTTAGAGGTCTGCAGAGCTTCCCAATGCTGCATTATACTTAAAAAACAAACAAAACACAAAAAACTCCAACTTTTAGAAAGAACCTATTCCACTTCTCCTCAGCTTGACTAATTGCTAAGTAGTGTAAAAGACAACTACTATCCAACTTACTTTAATGGCACAAAATTTTGCTCATTTGATTTACTAATATTTAAATGCTTTATGACCCCTGAAATTACTGCCTTTTTAAACTTCAGCAAAACGTTGATTCTTCTACATCTGAAAACAGATGAATTCTCTGTAAATATCTGCATTAGAAAGCTGGTGACATGGAGATTACATGTTTTCTTCCCCGCCTCACCTCCATTTGAAGTAGGCAACAGTAAACACCGCTGTCACAGAGGACATAAGCAGAACAGCTATTTTCATAAAAGAGAGCCGTGCTGTTAGAGAAAGGTCAACTTTTACATTACCTTATCTTCCTACCTTATTGTCAGAAGAACCAGGCAAGGGCAGGTGCCACATTTTAGCAGATTTGAGAAAGTGAAGACACAGCCTATGGGCATTCTGAGGGAGCGAGGGATCAGTACTGAAGGTACTGCAAAAGCACTGCAGAACTACGGGCAAAATATGGTTATTTTCCACCTTAAATTTAAACTCTGTCTGACAATGCAGTGGGTCGATATTTATGCTACTTCTCAGCTCCCCAGTTGGACTGACAACGGTAAAGCTACCCATTTATACACAATTTAGTATACTCCTGTACAAAAGAATTAGAGTACCACTATTAACTATGAACGGACGTTGTTTCATGACACTGTCAACAGTGACCAAGTTTTTCTTCAACCCCGTGATAAAAAACATGTATGGACAGAGTTGTAAGAGTATTTTAGTGGAAACGGAGCATTTGCGGAGGCTGTTATCAACTACAGGGTTTGTAAATTCACGTGTTATGGATTTTATTCATAAAATTTTTCTATGGCCAGGCAAAACATAAGGACACTGTAGAAATGCCTGTGAAAGAATCTTCACTATAAGCTGCATAATTCAACCATTTAAGATCGAAAATGGAGCTCAATAATTAACTACATGCTGCACTACAATTGCCAGAGGTAAGCACGTATTCCAGGAGTCACACCACCTCATAGATGGCTTCTAGGTAAAATGCCATACTACCCACAGCTTACAGGATACAGGTTATTCAGCCTTCCATTTTGTGCTGGTAAGAAAACAAAAGCTCTTTCAGCAGCTTGAAAATTCAGAAGTTTTCAGTTTTTCCTCTAATTAAGAGAATTTGATCAAGGATAACAGATAAATGAGAAACGGTCCACTGCAAGAATCGCTGTGCATTGCAAGTTTGGAATTTCAGGCTTTAAAGATTGAGCAAAGACACTTCTGACAGCTTTCCGTAGTGACTTGACAGCCTGGAAGGAAATTATAAATTTCAAGCTCATTTTTCTGAGCTGTTCCACATGCCCAGGATTTTACAACCGTTATCACCACAGCTCCTAGAAATATGAACAGCCTCCCAGTATTCTGAAACCTTGTCTTAAGGAAGCTTCTGCTTTCTTATCAGCAGGAGCATTCATTAGATTTTAGTTCTCAGAATGAAATTGGTTTCATAATCTTCCTTGCCAAAAGCAGCAATCTCACTTGTATATGGAAGTTCAGAAAGACTGTGACCAGGACCATGCTATCTGAAGCCATCTAGGCCTTCACTTATCTCAACTGGAATGAAAAAAAAAACTCTCGAATCTCACTCTCAAACGTTTTTGCATTCAGACAGTAACCTGTCCTACTTATTTTTTTGGCAATTGCTAGAGACTTGCAAATCTGCATTACGTGAACACTGAATTCAAGTCAAGTATGTACATGCAAGCTTCCTTGTTTGCTGAGAAAGAAAGGGGTAATACCTTAATCAGAACAGAAAACGGCTGATGAACACAAGAAGCAAGTTACAACTTAGTGTTTGCAATTCATCATAGTGCCTCCAACACCACCGAGTCTTTTAATTGCACCGTGCCCTTTTTTTTCCCCCCCAAGACTTGACAAATTACTTCTCTATTTCGCAGAAAAAAAATGATTATCTAAATGCATTCATACTGAAAGCAGAGGCCTGAGAAGGACAAATGCTGGGAATGCATCAATGTACAGATGCCCAGTGCTGCTCCTCCTGCCTGTCGAGTGGGAATGTGCCACTCTACCAACACTGCTCCCTGTCAGAATGATGAGGGTTAAATTGAGGGGGAAGTGGAAGCACCATCGTGCTTCCTTAAGCATCCATCAAAAGTGCAGGTCCTGCCTGTATGCTATACAGGCTGCACTGAATCTGCTGCCTGGGCTGATGGATAGACCCAGCTCAACTGGAAGAAAAGCTTCGCTTCTCATTGACTCTGCTCTGCTGTTAAAGATGAGGAAAACACTCACAATGACAAGCTTAGAAAGATAAGCAGCACACTTACTGAAGTCAACAGAGCTATACATCTAAGGCCCAGAGTTGTTCACAGTCCTGACCACACAGAAAGTCTGTTAAAATTACAAGGGGATAGAAGAAGAGAAAGTCGGGGCCCCTCACTTCAGAAAGTAAAAAAATAATTTAAGATGTCCAGACTTCCATATCCTCTGTTGAACAAATATCTGTTATAATTTCAGTTTCAACTGCAAACCTCATTTTGATTTTCAATAAACAGTTGCAAAGGAAAAAGAAACAGTTTCAAAGATTTCTACAGTCATTCTCTCCTTTTAGAGCATCCAGAGATTCAAGAGAAATTAAAATGAAATAAATTCAAATGATTCCAGTAATATTTTAATATCATGTGCCTTGTGTCAGTAGTATTGCATTGGCAGATTTAATAAAGCAGCACTTTTATAATTTTTGTCTTGCACTGGCACACAAAACATCACAACATTCTTCAGATGTCAGAATAAAGAAGAAATACAATAAACAGTAATGAACTCTCAGAAGGAATCTATTCATAGCATTCCCACTCAAAGGAAAAATAACTCCCTCAAAGACAGGCTACCAGGAAGTCCTTAATGGTTAAAAAGGAAACTGTACACAAAAATAAAGAAGAGGGAAAAAAGAAGAGCAATACCTTTCCATAGGAAAAACTGTGATTAAATTTGAGTATTTAATGAAGCCAGTTTACAAAAAAGACCTGAGAGACAACATTAGGCAACAATAGTTAATTTATCCTAGCAACTTTCAAGCATAAATGCAAGCTATACATCATTTGTAAAAATGCACAATAGTGAATATCTTACATGATAAAGTATCTTACTTCATATTCCTAATGAACAAGTACAGCAGAACACTCTCTTACTTGTCACATTTCTCTGGGAAGTTATTCTGCACAGATAACGTGACTTTTCTGAAGCCCACAGACCTTTCGTACAAGCTCTAGCACAGTTTTTGCATACGGCTTCTGTGGCTGTGGGGAATTGCTCTAGCTGCTCAGCAAACTCTTTTCCTAGATGGCCAAGGGAACTGCTGTATGAACAGTGGGAAAGAACATACAACTGTGTGCCTACACAGATCATTATTAAACCCTTCGGACAAACAGAGATGCTAATCTACACAGCACTTACTTTTCTGGATCAGTCTTTGTTTGCAAATCTACATCATAATTGGTACACGTTACCAAGATTAATTTCTACGCCCTCTACTGGCTACTTCATCTTACAGCCAAAAAATGATCCCGCTAGTGCTGCAGCTCAACAGCAAACTTGAAACCTAATTACACAGTCAAAGAGAACCATCATACACATCCAAAAGCAAATACATCAGTTTGCAACTGGCTATTTTCTAAACGTTCTCTTCATTTGCTTAAATATAAGAATGGAAACAAAAGCAACTTCCCTATCATACTAGCCTGTTTCCATTCTGTCAGATTTAGAAATGCTATTAAACATTATAAATTCTGAATCATTGCAGTTAAGCGATGTTAATTGCATTTTTAATCACAGCTTGCTTTTTTTCTCCTCTCATGCCAAATTTCTGGGCAGCCTGGTCTCTGGTGGTTGGTGACCCTGCACATAAAAGGGGGTTGAAACTGGATGAGCACTGTGGCACTTTTCAACCCAGGCCATTCTATGATTTCATCAACAACCAAGCTGTGCAGCAGTTTATAATCACAGAACAACTTGGTTTGGGACGCAGGGTTTGGCAGCTCCCCTGATCCAACTCCCCCTGCAGCAGGGCTGGATGCACGCCTGGATCAGACTGTCATCATCCCGCAACTCCAGCTATGCAGCCTCTCATTCCACTGCTTAAAGACCCTTACGATGGCAAGCTCTGCATCACCTATGTAAAATGTACATTAGATCCAGAAGAAAAGGAATTCAACATCCAAGCACAAACAAACAGCAAATTTTTACAATCAAGAATGTCTTCAGAAAAGATCACATGATCTATGGCAATTACCACTAACCACAAGCAAGAGTATTTACTGGGCAATGCAAATGTAACCAGCAGCTTAAATCACCTGAAAGAAACAAAGCCCAATTTTATTATGAATTCCGAAATTATAATACCTGTAACTCTTCTGTATTTCTGTATACATGAGATACCCATCTCATGTACTGGATCCTCTGACTCGTTACATGAAGCTCAAATATCATCAGTATATCCACACATTTTCTGATCAACACTACTGGAAAAATAATTTAACACCTATTTCAAATGTCAGGTTCTGAGAAAAAATAGTTTAAATGGTCTTTAACTGTAGTTACTTGCAGTAAACATTAACACATTAGTATAAATTACTTTCAATTAGTAGAAATAGTGGCAAATTTCATTTACTTTGCTCAGTTTTTTTTTAAACAGGTTCTAATTACGTAAGTTGACAGGACAAACTTCTACTATTATACATAGATCAGAAACGTCAACCCTTAGTGCCTTCCACAGCCACTACCTTCAGAACTGATTGTGAGTATTATCCGAAAACATTCAGAGCTGGAAATCTGTGACAAAGAGCAGTACTGCCCCCTAATGAGCCAACCCCACAAAAGCACTTCTACAACATCGTTTTCCTTTACATTTGAAAAAAAAAAAAAAAAAAAAAAATGACATTATTCTAACCATGAGTAATTTTATGCAAAAGGTTTGTGCAAAATGAAGACAATCATTATGAACCTGTACACTAAGCTCATGCAAATTTTTTGTTCAAAAGGCACATACATAAGTTTAGGGAGAAAAATGAAAATAAGTACCTAGATTTCCAGATAATTTAATGCTCCATGCACAAAAGCATCACAGTGATACCAAACACTGCACAAAAATCAATCACCTTCAACTCTTCTGCTTATGGGTACATATTATCCAATTTTAAACTTGCTCTCTTCCTGAATGTCATCAATCACCCAAAACAAATCAACAGTTACCTTCGTAACAGATACACTAGAATTTCAGTGTTGAAACATACTTCATCAACAAGATGCTCTTCATGTTGCACTGTTCTGTCTAGAAGCCAGGTACAAGACTACTTTAGGCTTGTAATCATTGAAAATTAATTCTGACATAAGTAAATAGCTACACTCACAAAATCAAATTAAAAAATCCACTTGCCAAATTCTGTTCATAAAGGAAATAAGTGAACTATCTCTGCCACATCTTGGAATGGAAGCCACATCTTTCTCATGTTGTTATAATTACAGTCACAGACTGGAACCTCTATGCAGCGCTCCTCAGAGCAGCCTGGGCATAAAATATTGTTTGGTTCCTGGATGTACTTCTCAAACAAATTGACTGCAGTGAACTCTACTGAAAGCCCTGACAAAAAGCACAACTACAAGCAGTGTATTCTCTTGTATTCTACTACACATCAGGAATTCCACTGGCATTAGTAAAATTACCTCAATTTAAATGCAACACAAAAGCTGAATTTCTGATTCTTCTCTTTTGTACTGACTGTTCCATTGCTTAACAGTCTGAGAGACACCACAGAAGGCTCCAATCTTAGCAAGATAAGATAAATAAATGTTTATGTGCTAAGTAATATATGACACAGCTTTATAAATAAAACTTCACTAGTTGTTTTTGACACTGAAACACCATCAATCACTAAAAATTCTGAATATAAGGCTTTACTTTACAATCTCCAAACATGGCTTTCTGTGGCTTTTACCTCCGTCATCATTCATATAAATACATTATTAGCAAAAAAAGGCTAGGAGTGACAACTGGAATCTTAACTGACTAGTCATGGTACAGTACAGCAAGAAGCTGAGCAGTAATTTCAAGGAGTATCAATCACAAGTTGAATCTAGGTATCTAATAATATATTTTACAGATCCCGTATAGCCATATTTAATAGCATTTTTCCATGATGCCACAGCCCACAGTTGCTAACACAGCTGTAAGCCCCACAATCTACTTAATCTATATGCTGTTACATCAGCACTTCACAATTCCAAATGCTTAATCATTAAAGAGTGTTATTTCACAAAATATGAGAACACTGAAGAGAGACTAATTATTAACAAGAGAGCCAACTGATGCCTCAAAACTTCTAACATAAAGTCGTCATCACAGTTCATTCCAACTTTGTCAAACGCATTTGTCCTACCTTTGAGTCTTCATTGCTCACACCCAGCTCCAGCACAGCTCGAGGAGATTTCAGCTTCGCTTGCGTGGATGCAGACATTTGAAGATTAAGCTGCCAACCAACTGTTTCAAGCTATAAAACACAAACGTAGATTAGAATCATACAGTACAGAAGCACTGGGAGGTCAACTTACAGCATTATTCAATGGTTTGTCAGTGAAAGTCATGCTCGACAAGTATTAAGCACTCTTGCAGAATACACATCCTACAAATTCTCCAGGACTCCAAGCAGTGGAGTCCAAACTTACAGTTAAAACTGCCTGTGGCCTTCACAAATAAAAGTAACTTCAAATACCTCAGATGTGCTGGAACTAAAAAAATCCATAAAACAAAATGAAGTACCCAAACTAAGATGCATTCTTCTTCCTTGCAAAGTTGATCTAAGTAGAACATTCAGTTTCATATTTTCTTTTATCTTACAGAAAATTAATAAATTCCCAGTAACTTGTAAGCCATCTAAAAATGGTAATCTTTTAACCAACAGATCTACTGCATGTCCTACCACATATGGAAGTTTACAACAAAAAAATTATTTCTGGGCTGCTTCTTAATATGTTTCTACCAAAAAGCTAAGTTGAGTAAGTACACATTAGCACTGGAATAGAAAGCTCCTCAAAAACACATTCCAAAATACTATTTAATCTTTAAATGAAAGTGACACTCACAAATTACTGAGTTACAGCACACACAAAGCATATATGAACAGAACTACAAGCCTAACAGGAAATAATCTACCTAGCCTTCTTGAATCCTCAAAAGTAGAAATACAAAGTCTTACCACCTGGCAAGTTAATCGACATACAAGTTTTTTAGTCTACTCTCTCCTTTCTGCTCGTAAATACTGCAGCTCACTTTTATTGTTCCTAAGACAGCCACTTTTGTTAACCCCTTTCCAGCTCAATATTCAGTACGTGCCCTGTTCTCCTGCAGTGACAGTAATCTCTAGACGAAAGACAGGACAGAAAATGAAAGGCAGCACAGTGGTCTGAGTTCACAGCTGAACAGCAGCCGTAACTCCCTTTCTGTTACTGCTTACTTTACCATCACTTTGCTTCCCACAGCCATTTTTATTTCTGTTTTAAAAACAGTTGCAGGAGAACAGGTTTTGATTAACAGATAATATGGTGCCTAAAATTCAAAATGGCCTGCCTATATGCTTTCTTGAAATATGAATGTAATGTGTATTTGACTGTGGTCACGTTTACGCAGACATTCAGCATTCTGAAATGTCAATTAATCTTCTGAGAGCAGGGACATGTTGCTGCATGATATTTATGTCAAGGCACAGTATTTGGATGCCACAAAGTACATATTTTAAGGGCAATTTTATCAAAAGATGAAAGGAACTTAAATTTATTTTCACTTCTAATAGAAAACTACATAAAACAAATATCGGGAGAGACAATGAAGTGCCAGCATCTTAGATAACACTGACACTTATATTATGCAAAAAGTATGTGCTAGGGGAGAAGAATTTCTTCAGAACTAGCAGGGAATTAAAACCATGTTTTTAGCTTTTTCTTTTCATAATTTCTAAGCAGCAGTTTAGAAATATGCAAGCTACCTTGTCACTGCAACATTAAACACTGTTGAAAATGCACTTTTTTGCTCTATAAGCTCTCATTTGGTATCTCTGACAATTATTTAATAAGAAGGTTGTATTCAGGAAACAAAAAATAACAGGTGCAGGCTGGAAAGAAAGGAAGGGAAAAAAAGCTAGATAGTAAATAAAAAGATGAGCAAGCACAAATGAAAATCCTCCAGATCTGCCCCATGAACACCACCGCAAAAGATTCAGAGCAACAAAGATAGGACAACGCTTCCCACTTGTATTTCTTTTCCGTCTGGGCTTCTGAAGATATCATAACAGACAAGACTAATGGGTACAGAAGAACTTAGCAACAACACCCTCCCCTCCAGTGGTTAGTATGAGCCACAGAAAAAGCTCAACAAGCAGTGCACTCCTCACAAACACACTGCTTCTCTATGGCCACCTACGCCTGTGCCAGGGACTGATCCACAACAGCTAGCTGACAGCTACTGAATGTGAGAGCATCTGACCCTTCATCTTTCATTGCTGACTGCCCACACACATCACTACGAATGAAAACTGAAACAAAGAAGAAATTCAAGCGATCTGATCAGCATAACGAGTTTCTACATTGGCTGTTTAAAATGAAAATACTTCTCCTTTCTCTATTATATATGGATACGTATCTTCAACTATTTAATGATAAATCAAATGGATGTTCACTGGCAAAAGATTTCAGGCTAAGGATATCAAGGAGAAAACAAACCACTTTGCAAAAAAATAGTCTATGAGAATCAATGCCTTTAGAGTGAGAAAGCAATATTCAAAACAGGCACACTGTAGGGCAACAACTTCAGAACTGAAAAAAAGGAGACTGAGAAACAACCTCACTATGAAAGTAGAACATTGTTAAGGACTTTAATTGGGGAAAGGAAGGTAAGTGGAAGTAATGAGGGAAAAAGAAGGGAGAACTTTAAGTGGAAGCAGAATTACAGAGAACACAATGATCTGAAGATCATCCCTGTACTTCCAATTTCTGCCATTTTAAACTTGTGGAGTAGAGCCAGTATCTTTAAGGACAGAGTGTGTAAAGCTGTTTGAATACCCGTATTTCAGGAAGAGGATACTTTTCAATTTTGAGCTTTTGAGATATCCTGAAATAACTTCTCCTGCCTTTCCCTGCACCCACAGAGACTTCTAATTTTAAATGGGAAACCTAAATTTTTATATAAATTACTTGCTTCTAGAGGGTGAAGCTTTCAGAAGGCCACACAATAGCACAACAAATAATTATGGAAATGACAAAAAAAAAAAAAAAAAATCAGCAATGCTACCATCAGAACTCACTGATGTGGCACAAACATTTCACTTCTTGGCACTACTGCCCAAAGGTTCCTCACATTACTCCTGGTGAGGTTTACTAATCAACTACGTGATTGTTCAGTAATTTTGGTGCTGTGATATTTGAAGAATCATACTGAACACTGCTCTCCACTGCTATACGAAAGGAAGATTTTAATTGTCTGTTGGCTTTTAGTTTTTCTGTTTGATTTTTTTTTAAAAGAACAACCAAAAGTCCCAGTAACATGTGCCTTTTCAAGACAGCAAACAATTTTCATTAGCCTAGAGCTGTCAAGGGCCTCTCAAAACCTGAGTGATTTGTATTGACGAGAATTTTAAAACAAACTGTTCTTGCTGTCTGCAGCATCAAGAGCCAGTAAGAGCAATCTTGAAAGTAACTGATCACACTGCTGAGATTGAGAAGAAAGGTTTACTAACAAAACTGTGGTGTGATGCTATTATTGTTCATCCAGTTCATAAGGCACCAACCACTACAGTCCAATTGGCTTCTAACCTGAGCACAAATCTTGCTCAGGTTACAAAAACAAATCTTGACTTTCTTTCTGAAAACCCAAGTCTTGGCAGAGATCTGAGCACTTCCAACAGTACTGTTTCTTCTGTAGCCTTAGCAATGCTAAAGGATTTGATTAAGAAGGAGATCTGTGGTTACATGCAGCTTCACGTGGCACAGAATACAGCTTTCAAATTGCACAGATGAAAACATTCATGTCTCCTTACACTGAGTCAACACTCAGCCCATTCATCGTAGTTCACACGCACCTATCATTATTTTTTTCCCCACAGACAAGCTGATTAATTTGAGGACAGCCTAAAGCAGTGCAATTGGCTTCGTTTCCACGAGTTTTTGATGGTTTGTTTGACTTGTCTGGGGATGAGGGAGGTGGTGCTTTTTGTTTTGCTTTGCTTTAAACCACATCACAGAATGCCATAAAAACATCTTATTGACTCATTCCTCACAGGTATCACAGAAAATGCCAATCTTCTATGGAACACAAGCTACTGTAAAAAAAAAAAAATAGGATGGCTGAAGTAATACAGAAATTAGTTTCATGCTCTGCTGGTAGATAGCTCCACCTGTCTGATTTTCAAATACCATAATCCTTACTTTGAGAAGTCTGTCTGTTCCAAGTGATATAATAATATTTGACACCTTAGGTATTACTGAACAGGAGATTATGCCTTTTGTATCCTGAAAGAGAAGGTGCTCTTGCTTGTTTTTATACAGCTTTTTCCATTCAAAGTCAAATTTATACACAGGTAATATTAGTATTTTTCAGAGTTACACTCTACTCATCTATTTCTACCAAATGTAGTACATCCATAACAGCATTACATCAGTTTACACACAGCAGCTTCACTACATCAATGCTGGAACTCTATTAATTTAAAGTCTATTGTAATAAAGTCTAAAGTAAATACAGATAATTTAAGATTGCAAACTCCAACCTTCAACTGCTATATTGTTAGGAATAAGTAACCAATACTATTTGAAAGTGGGTGATTTATAGCTCAGACATAAGCAATCTAAAGAGAAAACCCCCCCTCCAAGTTCAGAGGAGCAGTAAAAGTACACACCAGAAGTATCCAAATGGAAAAAAATAGCTGACTGACTCTTCTGCCTAGCAGAAGAATATATAGCAAAAACTTCTGGTGGTAAAATGAAGTCAGGCAGCTTTTAAACAGTTATAAGGCCCATTTTTATTAGCGACAAAGATACACCAGAAATTACCTGTCATTTCATGCCCGGAAATCATAACCAGACCATCTTTTTCAAGAATTTTTACATACTAATGGAAAAAATTATAGCCTGCATTACACAAGATGCTAAATGCGATCAGCACAGCATTTCATTCCAACTTAAAATGGCTATATTGTGCACAGAAATAGAGCAATTGTTTCAGATGTTTCTAAATGTTCTCAAAATGTTATCTCCTGTCCCTTATCATTTGCACCGACTTTGTAGAGAAAAAGAAGAGGGTAAGAAAGATAGGAAAAAATCTCATTAAAAAAATCCTCAAGTAACAGCAGCTAAGAAACTGTACATTATTAAAGTACACAGTAACAGTAACAATGAGCACAAGATTAAAGGAACTCAGCCGTGCAGTAGCAGGCTTTCAAAATAAATCTCAGAAGGCATAAAACCAAGCCTTTATTTCATCTTTCATCAGTTGATTTCTTTCTGCCACTATCTATGATGGCATTGTATCATGCAAGTTGCCTCACAATTCACTGTGACAATACCCATAGGGACTAAACTGTCTTGTGACCTCTGCTTGTCACTGTAAGAATTAGAGGAGCAAAAACTAACCAGAACCTGATAGATGCCTTATTTCTGCTTAAACTGTATTCCTGTTTATTTTGCTTTTTTACCAATATCAGAATGAGTTTTTTTCCCCCAAAATACACACAGCCCCAAATTTCTGCTCTGTCATAACCGCCCTAGGATGCACGTCATTCAGAATGTTATTTCTACAGACCAGCCAGCATCTAACAGAGGGAGCTGAGTACATTCATGCTACAAATAAACCCCTTAAGAAGACCAGTTTTAGAGAAAATTCCTTTCAGAATATTTCCCGTAAGGCCTCGAACAGACATCAACATACAGAACTGACAGCTCTGTGAAGAGTTATAGGTATGTAATTACACCAGTTGCATTCCCACACACCATTATATTAAGTAAGGCTATCTCAATGCCTTAAAAAACTTCCCCTCGCTTGGAAACACAAGACTCCTTTTTTATTATGTATATTTTAGAGATACTGCAAACAGTTCTCCAAAACAAGAAGCCTATGAGGAATACAGCTCAACATGCTTGTTAGAATAGACAGACTTACATAGCAGAAAAAAAAAAAAAAAAAAAAAACCCAACAAAAAACAAATGTATACAGAACATAGTAAGGATGGGGTTTTTATTTTGGCTGGCTTTGTTTTTTTGGAGGGGTAACAGCAGAGAAAAGTAAAGAAATCAATGAAAAACTGCCATGAGAATTCAGAATGAACTTCACCAAAAAGCTTGCTTCTCCTTGGAGAAACAAATAAATACATTTTAATCCAAACAATGTGTCCTAATGTCTGAACTGACATGTTACCTTAAAAACTGGATCAGACTTATCGCTTTCCTATCATTTTAAAGGTCAAAGTAAGAATACCTTTAACCAACAAAAAAAACACAAACCCTGATACAAATATCATCATTCCAACTGATAAGGAATGTATCACCCAGCAGAAAGAATGTAGTAAAGGGACTACTATAGTAGGAAAGACTCAAAGAACTAATTAATGCAACAGTAGACTATACATAATTAATAATACTGGGCAGCTGAAGGCTGACTATAAACAGATTAGTGAAAGAAAATGAAAGGATGAAGTAAAAGAATAAATAATATTAGGTGATAAAGCTTTAACTGTACGCTTTTTATTCACCTTTCAGGACAATAGGCTCCTATCAACCAAGCAGACTGCACTAAAAAAAACACTCAAAGACCTCAGCCCAAAAAGGAACATTTTTTTCTAACAATTAAGAGCAGTTTTCAGTATGTCACAGAGGAGATTAATATTCCACACCTGAGAAATATTTATTCTGTTTTAATAATAAACTGAATTTGGCCTGTAATCTTAATGAAGCTATCAGCCAGTGCATTACCACCTACACATGCTGCACGAGGACAGAATCTGAATGCTATCTGGTTTAAGAAAAACAAAATACAAACACAAGGAAATTGTCTGTAAGGCATCATTTCCCCCAGATAGGTAGTGAACCTACCTGCATCCCTCCTTGCAGATTTTCAAAGGCTGCCTGGACACTATCCTAGGCAATCCACCCCAGGCAGCCATGCCTGAGCATGAGGAATGGACCAGATGATCTACAGACATCCCTTCAAACCTCAGCTATCTTGCAATCACATTGCTAACTGTTAGGACAAATGAACCACCTTATTTTCACATGTAAAATATTCCTTTTGTGAGACAAGTGAGCAAACCAGGAACTTGCACAGGGCCATGTAAACAAGCACACTCGAAGTACGTATATGGGGGGCACATTTATGGGATCAACTCCTAAAAATAATGTTTTAACCATAAACACACTGCAGAGTATGAATAATTAGGTTCCTTAAGGAGAATTATATCTAATATAATTTCTAAAAATCAATTTTGAAGTCCAAGTTACAAATTTCATCTAAAACCTATCTCTTACCAGGTGTTTTTCAGTGTATCAACTTCTTTTAAAAAGTCAAGTGCTAATTATGACAATTTAGAGAAAGTTAGCTACTAGAACAATGTATCTTAATACAATATTTTCCCCAATTTCTTAAAGACAACACAGCAAATACGTGTTAATTCACTATTACTTATAGAAGACAGATTGAAATAAATGAGGGGATCGTGCAGCCATCTATTACACTCGTAATCTTATGAATTCCATGTAGTGAGATCATGAGTTCCTTCACTTTCCCATGCCATTTTTAAATATTTTTCTATATATGCCTTATTAGTAGAAAAAAATAACTGATTTAATCCTTCGCCTAAGGAAAAGCTTTCATGAACTTCAGAGTTTTTCACTAAACTGAAGTCCAAAGGATTATGATTTTAAAAGGTTTTATAAAACCGACTGAGGAAGTAAATTCAAGCTGTTGAAACCTCAAACAATACTTTAAGTCCTACATTCACCCTCAAGCTGCAACTCAATTTGCCATCCAGAATAGCAAAAAAAAAAAAAAAAAAAAAGATTTTCAACTTTTCTTTGAAGCATTTCTAGAGGCAGATGCCCATACTTAAATTTCATTTTAAAAGTACAAACATTTTAAAAAAGGAATTGACAGAATTTTGCAGTTACTTTTATAGTATGCAAATAATTACAAATGACAGTTTTAAACTTAGTATGAATTGTAACATGCTACCAAAATGTCATTCCATTATATGACATAGTAGAGAAACAGCGATTTTTTCCCAATAAGGTCACAGAACGTAAAAAAGGCACAAAGTTGTAACACAGCTAGAATTACAAATAAATGATTATCAAGGGTTTTTGTACTGGTTTCTTATAAGTAGAAAACTCAACAGCAAAAAAAAGATCACCTAACAGTATGTCTGAGAAGTCTGTTGAGACATTTGCTTGGCAGAGCATCTTCAGAATCACCTCCTGATCTGCCCACACATGTTGTGTTCTGAAAAGTTCACCTTATAATCTTCCATGATTTCACTTGGTTTTCAAATTGCTCACCTCTCTCAACAGAAAGTTATGCTTGTCACACTGCACCTCAGACAGTTCAAACTCTGGGACTTATGTGCTTGACATCGACAAGTATTATTTCAAAAAAACAAGGCAAAAATATGTGCAGGTAATTTTTTTTTGCATACTTACATTGTACGCCATTTACTTGCTATGTTTCCTGAATGAATAGAACTTTGCACATCAAGAATCCACGGTTTCTGATTCTACACGTGCCTAAAATTACCCAGCTTTCCACATGATCAAGTTCAAACACTTTGGAAAAAATCAGCTGTAACCTAATTACAAATATCTTTAGCCTCTGCAACTGACAGATTTTGTCTTCTTAAAATGTGCCTATACTTCTAAAAAAACAAAAGCTGCTTGTACTATGCTCTTATTTGTCAGTACCATATATTCCTTACCAGATTTATTTTCGATGTACATTTCACTAACCAATTGGGTAACAGAAAGGATTAACAAAAAGCAAATCTTAGCCCAGTAAGATAAAAAAAGATAAAAATGAAAAACAACTAAGTCAATGTTCAACAGTTCTGTTGAATCATTTGATCATGTCTGACACTGACACAGGTTCCATTTACACTCCCTGAAGGCTCATCACAAGCAAACAACAGGATTTTATACCTGCTCATTTATGTCTAAAGATACAGTGGATCAGACTTCAACAGCACGTGCCCTAGTTTTAACTGGCAACAGACACACCTGAAGTATGAAAGCTTTCCTTAATTATCCAGATTAGAAAAATCGAAAGCAGCAGATGCTCTGAAACACACTAATGACAGAGAAATGAGACAAGCCAGGCCACTACCAGTGCTCACGAGCCCACTTTACCTTTACAGCAGGTCCACACGTCCAAAGCACAGCCTGCACATGGCCTGGCACAACTCACAATACAGCTCATACCCGGCCTCATGCCATGGACAACTCTCCATCAAGAGGCCTGGCCCAGCCCCAGACACGCACCCATCACTCAGTACAAACAGTACTGGGTGATCAACACTGCCTGGGCTGAAACCAGGACACAGGGAGGGCCCACTGCAGTGCTGATTCTCTTTCTTGCACCCACTACATGCACTCAGCTGCACCAAAACCCGTGCGAATTACTCATGGCATGAGCGTGTGCAGCTTGTTGGCTGTGTATTTAAAAAAAAAAATGTTAAAAATCAGACTCCATTATAAAAACTACTTAAGAGGTAGTAAATCTAATTGGAAAAAAAAATTATTAATAATAATCAAAATAATTTCATGAACACTAGTTTACTAAGCAGTGTTTGGAAAGCATGGCACATGTAATTTGTCCTGATAAAATAATGGATTTTTCTAAAATCAGTTTGCCTCGCCAGACTGGAACCAGGCAAATCAAAGAAACAGGAAAACACAATGCAAGAAATCTGGAAAGTAAGGCTTTGGCAATAAATGAAAACACTGATGCTACAAATACAGCTCAACCTGCCACTTTCATTACAGGTACTGTTAGTATAATGTCACTGAACAAATGGCTTCTACTGTGCCATTTAAAGACAACTAGATATCCTGATGCACTTAGAACAGCGAAAGATAAATTTAAACAATTTTCTTTAACCTTCATCAGCTATACAGCTATTGAAGACACCCTGGTGATGGTCTGTAAAAAAAAGATGGACCTGTAAGATTAGTAGAAAATTATGCAATTGCCACTGACAACTCACATTTGATAAAATACCTCAGCATCGTACATCCAGGAAAATCAGGTGCAAAAGCTTTAAAAACAGATAATGTCATGCAAATCATCAGCTAGCCCATGAATAAAGCATAAAGTACTTAAAAGTCTGGATGCTGATTACGAAGACATCATTTGCTTTTCTGAAGGAAGGGGGCTAAAGTCAGAGTGAAATGCCAAATAGACTTTTTTGGATTCGTGAAGCAAAATCAAGTCCTTTATGGAATCAAAGAGAAAAATTGTGCCAGAACATGAAGATTAAAAATGGCTCACAGATTTAGCATTTTTGGTGGATTTTATCTCTCCTTCAAATGAGTTTAATGTGTCCTCAAGGTGAAAATCACCTTATCTGTACTACATTTCAAAAAGTAACTGCACTCAAAATGAAACAAATTAGGGCAAACTCAAGTTATAGTTATAATTTCACACACTTTGATGTATTGGCATATAGTATGCAGCTTTGTTTTTTCAAAATCAGCAGTTTTGATACAGGAATTTGAGAAAAGCAATCAAGATTCCCCCCCAAAAAAATCAAGAATTTTTTGGTATATTTGCAACTCTACTTTCAGACAACACAACCACGTTACCTGCAAATTTTCAAATGGAATGTACAGAGTTGCAATCAAACATTCATCTCAAATTAAAATTTGATCATGTATTTTTACTACGCTTTCTTAGCTGAGGAAAACATCCATCACTCAACAGTCACACCTTGCTCATGTCATCACTCTTTTTTTGTCAGTACACACACTTGTGAACAACTATTTTCCATGATGCAGCATGGCAAGAGACATATTTCATCAAGAATCTCAGTTGACCTCCTTGAGAACTCACTAGGAATGGCAACCACTTCCACTGAACTGATGCACAAGTTTCACAAATCCTAATACTCCACAAGTTTTATGGTTTTCTTGCTCTCTGCTTTTTGTATTTTAATTCAAGTATATTAAAAATAAGTTTTGGTAGTTATAAACACATTATCCACATATTTCACTTGTGGCCCAAGACAATACGTATTCACCCCACGTGGCACAGGCAAGCCAAGAAGCTGGACACCTATGACCAAGTGTAAAGCATGTTCATATAGTGTAAAGCATATCACAAATGACACGTACGGCACATTACACTGCATAGTTCAAGCAGTTATAGCAGCTAAACTAACACATAAACACCTCTTTGAGGCAACACAACATCATTACACTGATGACATGTACCCTTTTTGTTTTCAGTACCCTGTGCTGTCATAGATTCTTTATGTTAGACACCTTGCATTAAAACACAACTATATAGCTTTAATCTCTTAAACAGTAAGAATTACCTTCTGAGGGGTCAAAATCCTCTGTCTGAACTTCTCAATTGTCTCTTGACCCGCAGCTGCCCATGCACTAGCGAATGCCTCAGCTTTGTCTTGGTCCAGGTGGATGCTCTGCAGCTGTTGTTGCAGTGAAGCAGGCTTCAAATTGTGATAAACAGCCTGTTTAAAGGAAAAATAACCACTGTCATCAAAGCACTGTTTCACAAGTTGTGCCAAACCAATTCTACAATACTACAGATGGCCTCCACGTGCACACAAGATTTTTTTACTAGCAGCTCTACAACGGGACTGCAAGCACTATGTTCATCCTAACCATTTCACAGAGGAAATGGAAGAGTGTAACCTTCCCAATCACAACTCAAAATGCAATAATACAGATGATTCAAGATAAACCATGAAAAGTTACACATGCAAACCAAACTCAACACCATACTAGGTACCAAGAAATAGATCCTGTGGTGACATGGCACTCCAGAAGGAACTGAGTCACATAATAGGACTCATTTCAAAAATCCCCCTGTAAAGACTTGGGCCAAAGATCACAGCACTGAGTGGATTTATCACATCCCCTATTATGTACCAGCTTCTGGTAAATGCACAATGGATTGTTAAAAACCATGCTGAAAGCAATGAGTGGCAGAACTTTTAAGCACTGGGAAAAGCATTTAGCAGAAGCCACCTGTTCGGTCAACACTGGAGGACCAATCAATGGACACAGTCCTGCCCAAGCCAGCCCCCTACATACTGCAGAGGGAGATAAGGTCTCTGTGGTACATGTAAAAAGCATGTTGGGAAAAACAGTTTGGATCCTTCCAGCTTCTGGAAAGGGCAAACTTCTCCATGGAACTGTTTTGTTCAGAGACCTGGGTCCACTTGGTGGGTGATGGAGAAAAATGGGGATGTTCAATGTTCACCATAAGGGAATTTGATACTGGGGAGTGCAATCAGTAATTCCATATATTTATGTGTGTGTGTGCATGTGTGTTCAGTGCAGTTCAGTTACTGTTTGTATACATATTAAGCATGACACGGTGATATGGAATAGGGTATGGAATATCATGGCTGTACGATTTCTGTTACTGATGTTTCACATCATAACATCATGCAGTGCACTGGGAGTTAACAAGTTAATGGTCCAGTTCTGTAGACTGTCAATAGCTCCAGGGTACCTCTCAGAGAAGAGAACTACATCTCACAGAATCACAGAATTGTAGGGGCTGGAAGAGGCCTCCAGAGGTCATCTGGTCCAACCCCCAGCAGACTTTCACTGTTCCATTTCTGTTTTCCATTCAGAGGGAGAGCTACAACTGCTCCAGAGTCATGAGACTGTGCCCTTCTTGCTTCTCACTGCAGCGTGCTCCCTAACCATCTCACCTACAGCATTAGAGTAAGGCCTTTTGTTTTGGACACACGCTTTCATTTTATTTGACTCCTTAACCTCAATTTCAACCATATTATATTGTGTTATCTTGCATTACACTATCAGATTTGTAAATTAGTTTTCTCCCTTAGTTAACTGCCAATGGCTTTTTAGGCCCATCTCACCACCTTTTACCTTTTCACCCTTCCCCATCTCCCAGGACATGGGCCCTCCAAACCCATTTAGTCATGGAACCAGGCCAAACTGCACCTCATATAGTCAGCATACCTCCTTATGCTTCCACTGTGGGTAGCGCCCAAGCATTTTAAAGTCTGTTGTGACCATGAAAAAAGAACAACTTCTCCCACTTGATACTGTCAAATTATTAGCAAAGCTAAGCTATCACATATTCTGAATCACATAATATTCTGAAGGGACAGTACTTTGCAGAAAAGGTGAGTTTGCTACTGCGGCCACAGCACTGATTTCATTGATAAACACTCTCTATCATATGGTGCCCACCACTCAAAAAAAAAAAAACAAACAAACACCACGACTCCATCATTCTTCCACGCCTTAAAAAAAAAAAAACTAAACCACATACAGCAAAGACCACACAGTAATCTTATTTTTATAACACACCAGTAGATCACAAGTCTATTATCAAGGCCATGCTTTGAAAGAACAAGCAGCAATTCTAAAAAGAGTAGCTATCAGTGGAAACGCAGAAGAGCCTTTAAACAATATGCATTCCATATAGAAAACTTCTTTGGACTAATTAATTTGTTTTGAGGTTATATTTTTATTTAGAAAGTAAGTCCTAAGACATGCTTTTCTAATTTTTCTACTCATCTCCAGTAACTGCTACACAAATTAAGCAGTCAAGTGAATTAAAACAGAGAGGTTGTTTCCAGGTGAGATGAAAATTCAAAATTCCAGTTTGGATCTGGCCACAGTTTTTAACTGTTCGGTGGATAGGAAATGCAGGCAGGACTATGTGTTCTTTTTGATACTGTGGAATATACTAGGTTAATTAACATTAAATTGACAGGTGCAAGAAAGACACAAGTCACCCAGCACAGCATATCTGATTAACACCAGAGTGTGCTTCCTATGCACAAAAACTTATCGCACCTGCACAGAAATGCAGCAGCAGCAACACTGCAACTGTCAGAGCTGCTGAGCTACCTTGTTTACCATCATTTCCCACCTCAGTGGTGGTTGAGTGTCAACCCAGGGCAGAAGCAGAAAACATCCTCCTCGTACAAGGCACTCAGCTGTACAACATGCAGTCACCCACTCACTCAGATACCAGAGCTATAGCAGGTGTGCCTGTTCACCTGCAAGTAAGAGGAAAAGCTATACCTCACAATTAACAACACTTCCTCAAGTGCAGCAACACTCCCGACAGTCACGCAGAGCTAATTTCCATTGCCTGTATTTACCTTGACTGGAAATTACGCCATAAATGCAATGAGTTCCATATAAATCAGTATACAAGTGGAAAATCATGCCCCCCAAAACATATGTAATATACCACAGACACTTTCCCACAAAATATTTTCTACCTTGACATCTGTATTTTTAAATCTACAGTCTGATAAAAGAAAAGCATTTATCAATTCATAGTGCTAAAAACAACGTACTTGCTCCAAAATAAATGATATGGCTTCAAGAACTAGATGAAGATCTTGCTTTTCCAGTGAAAAAGCTATCTGGAGTTTTTCTTCCTCCTCTTCACTGAAGCTGGTTTCAGCCTGAAACACAAGAATGGTTACTGCTGACTGCTGATTCTGTTCAGCCACCATGTATCTGCCAAAAAAAAGGCTTTCTCATCATTTTTATAAACACTACATTTCTCTAGTTTTCTTAATTGGAAATAAAATAAAGCCCTTTCCATCAGGAAAAAAGAAAACTAATTTATCTCACTGAAATTCAGGTTTAACTTCTTATGAGATACTGCAGCTTCTATCAGGATCACTCGAAATACACCACAAAAAAAAAAAGCTTTCTCTTTATGCTTGAGAGCTGCTAAGAAAACATTTCTCAAAATGTTAAAAAACTGCGTCAGATCATCATGTGCAACAAACTTCCATAAATAAGAAGCACACTGCTTGAATCAGACTCCAAAGAAAACAGGAAGCAAAAGCTGCTGTGTAGTTAATTCTGTAGGCTTCCTCCACTGCAGATTCTTCTTTTGAAAAATGACTGTTCTGTGGTAAAGAAAATAAAGCCTTGAGTCAAAGCACGTTGCTTTGAAAGTTGGATTTAAATATAGCCTATTCTACACCACTTTACTGAAAATTACTGTGAATGTGCTGTACTTTTAAATACAGCAGTCATGATTACTGTAATAAATTAAACAGTACTTTAAACGCACATATAGTCATCCTTTAAAATGCAATTACTATGCTGCAAACATAAGAATGCACCATCTCGACAAGTTAATAGCCCAAAAAAGGAGAGTTCACCAAAAAAAGGCAATTGAGCTGACAGAATAAACAAGATAAGGCAATCACACCAAAACATCAACAATCACAGTGTCTGCAGGAACAGTATCAAAACATAAGTGTTACTTGAACGATCAGCTTTTAGAAGCAGATGCAGAGCTCCAGGCATGTGCCCTGTTAGGAAAGTAAATTAAGTGAAGGGCTCCAAGGCCTTCATCCCCAGGCCAGGTACTTTGGGAAGGCAATGGGAAGATCCACGAGATGGGGCTCATTAAGTCAGCCTACTCGTGTCAAACCTTGCTCCTGTTAAAAGCTATTAATCTGGTACTGAGCACCGAAAAACTTAGTGATGCTTTCTTAACGAGCTAGCATCCACTCAGAATATCTGAGCCAGCTCTCCACAGTAACAGCAGCATCCAAGCCAGCAATTGTGGACAGAGAAACAGAATTAAGTCAAGAAAGAACCCTCGCAGTCCCTGAGCTGCAGCCACAAACAAGCTTTTACTCCTACCTACGCTGCTCCCACCCTGCACTGCCCCAGTGCCAGCCTGCGCGTGAGCATAATGCAAACTTCGTGTTTCAGCAAACACAGAACAAAGGGATATGCAACGCGATCTCAAGACTACAGCTGAAAGAAATCCTCAACAAAAGCACTTGTGTTTAATCATTTCTCTTACAGTTCCACATTTAAATTCCCTTTGATGTTTCGGGACGACGCAGCGATACCAAACTGCTGATTTCATGCCTAACGCACAATGAAAAACAAGCAAACAAGCACATAAATGATCGGCAAAGGTGACAAACACATCGGCAGAACGGTTCCGAGCCGCGCCACCCACCTTCAGATGCAATCTCTGCAGCAGACGGGACAGCAGGCGCGGG
This sequence comes from Centrocercus urophasianus, assembly GCF_019232065.1. NCBI lineage: Eukaryota > Metazoa > Chordata > Aves > Galliformes > Phasianidae > Centrocercus > Centrocercus urophasianus. The sequence goes on from NW_024884878.1 coordinate 8,855,039, forward strand.
AACCGACCCGAATCCACGGCGTTGAGCAGCAGAACGGCCCTGCGAATACTGTGCGGAAGCAGAGGAAGAGGTCAGGCTGCAGCACGCCCCGCCGAGCCGCCCTCACCCCGCAGCGGCGCTCAGGCCGGGGCGGGCTGGGAGCGGGGAGACGCGCTGTCCCCACCGCCGCCTCCACGCGCCTACCTGTCCGTCTGCGGAAGCACGGCCGCCGCCATGGCTGCCGCTGCCGCCCCGCCCCAACGTCAGCAGCGCGGCAGGGCGTGCCGGAAGGCGGCTTGCAGCCTCTTGTGACGGGCAGCTGGGGTTGATGTGCTGTATTTTGTCATGCTGGTTTTTTAATGCTTAAATGCTTGCATCTGGTCACGCGAAGGGAAGAAATCGAGGTTGCGCAGCCTACGCCTGTGGGCATTTGGTCTGATGACTGTAACGTACGTTTCCCGAGTAATTTATCTTAAAGTGTCTTAGGGTTATGAGTAACGTGTTGAAGGAGAAGCTACAGCAGGCGGTACTAAGCAAGAAGTGTGGAGCTGTAGGGAGGGACTGCAATGGTGCTGGTACAAATATTTATCAGGTGAGGAATTATCAGTCTGTATTTCTTCAGCCAGGCTCTAATGCTTTTCCCACAGAAGTTAATCAAATCTGTACGCTGTTCTCCTTTTGATGCATATAGAGTTCTGTTGTGCCTTTATGGGAGATATTAAAAGCCCAGAGAAAATTATCTGGAAAAGAGTTCAAAGCTGGTTGGGTGTTTGTTTTTTGATTTTAACTGTTTTCTGTGCTTGCATAGTTCAGAAGCTGGCAAATTGCAGCATTCTTATCTCAACAAATGCTGGCGTGTACTGAAATAAGTTCAGTGCTGGTGCAAGAGTCATTTTTCTTTAACTGATGCAATAGGATTGAGTGGTGCTGAACATACTGTCAGGTTTTCATGTGGGCAGGAATCTTCTAATGCTTCATTGCAATGTTTGGGACAAATAATCTTCATTTTCTGCCTGTTGGTCTATGGTGATAAAAATCTGTTGTATTGCTAGTGTCCATTTCAGAGATATTAGTATACATATATAATTGCAGGTTGACACTTATGGAGTCCATAAATAAAAGGAGTTTTATAAACAAATGTTGGTTTTGATTTAAAAGAGGGATTTGCAAACAGTGGATAAAAGAAAAATCAGCATCATTTTGCCATTTTCTCAGTACAGAAACAGGCTCACATGGGACCAGTCGTCTAGGTGGTCACCTGCACAGCCCGAACATACAGGTGTCCCAGCATGCTGTGGTGATTTTGACATTTGATTTCAGATAGACTTGGTCTGCCTTCTTCAAAACTCCCGTCTCCTGACTCATTTGGTAAAGCCTTAGACGTTCTTTCACGTCACTGTCATATCCTAAAAGTCTCGGCATTGAATGGCTTGGCTTTTGGGGGGCCAGTTTGAGCTGTATAGATGCAAGGAGACCTGCTGATTTTAGGGGGATTATTTATTTTGTATTTTTTAAATCCTTTTTTAGCAGTGAAAACTTCTTCACTTAAACTATAGACAAATTGTTCAGTAGTGCTTCAGCATCTGACTGACTAGCTTAAAGTCTGGTAGAGTGAAATGAAGACAAATAACAAGGTTTTGCACTTAGCTATCTTTAATTATCTGAGTTTTCAAGTTTGTACCTAGCAGAACATACTCAGTGGAGTCTTTGGAATCAAAAGGATTTCAAATCAAAAGGACCCCCAACCATATAGGAAGTTAGTAGAGGAAAAAACATCTTTACCTTCATGAAAACTTTAGGCAAAAACACCAGGCAGGAGAAAAAAACAGGAAGATAAATTTAATCAGTTTTTAGGCAAGAGGCTAACAGATGATATCTTCACTAGGCTGGGCCCCAGCGAGGGAGCGGACTTCCTTATGTGCGAGGTTTGGCCGTCAAATTGGGCCCTCAGTTGCCCACAGAGGGGAGTCACCTATGGCATCAACACTTCTACAGGCACTTGGGCAGTGGAGGTAGGCAGGGAGGGGATTTGCTCTTTGCTCTACCCTGGTACAGGAAGCCTCCTGTGCAGTGACATCACCCCTCCACTGCAAAATGTGCCTGAGTCAGAGCTAAGAGCCTTGGTACAATTTTACTTAATATGAAATGTTTAAGCGTGCTGATGAGACATCAATAAAGAAGTGCAAGCAACAGTGACAGACATTTCATAATTTGTAAAGCTGAGATCCATTATGATAAAACATGAAGAAGGGAGAGCTTCACTGAGGTACAAACATATCGGAACAAAATCAGGGATCAGTAGGAAATGGGAAAGCATTGATCACATTCCCATCTTCAAGCTCAATTGTATCATAAGCCCACTTCCTATGGCAGCGACATTCTGGCCCACACTTATTTGAGTTGCATTTGGGGCAAGGGTAGAAGCAACCCAGGCAGTTCTCGTCCAGGCAGTCACACAAATCAGCGTTACTCCCAAGCAGCCGGCCGTGACTGTCATACTTACTCAGAGTTCTACAAAAGCAAAGAAACAGTGATTCTTGGAAAGTGCTTTGACATTTTTAAAGCCTAAACCCAGCAAATGTGGAGACCATCTGCCCAAGAACAAATATTTCCTTTTCAACACTTGCAGCTCAGTCAAAATACGTGTTAGATCCTAATTGAAATAGGCATTGTGTGTGCTGAAAAAGTTAAAATCTGAGTCGCACAGAAAAAGTTTATTTTCCCTATGTATCTTTCATATGTAATAAGAAATCTCTGAAAAATATTAATGCTCTTATTCCCTCCATTTATATTCAGTAAACAGCATGAAAACCATTTTTAAAAGCAAAAGTTGTAATAAATTAATACATCTTACTTGGGTTTATTAAAACAGTCTTGTTTCATCTGTGACTTGTGTGCTTTTTTTCTCTGCTTTCTAGTTTCAGGATTGAAGTTAGCTACCTGAGGTCCTGGATTTTGAAAAATTAAGTGTTTTAGTTCCTTCTTAACTTTTTGCTAAAAACAAACAAACAAACAAAAAGAAAAACAAAAAAAGAAAGAAGAGCAAGGTTATAATTTTTGTAACTAGAGAGGGCACTTATTAGCCACCAAATGCCTTCACTGGCTTCCAAATGGCATTAAAATTAGTATCTTTGCTAACTTAACACAGGTAGGAAGATAAGGCAAAGCTCTACATAAAACTAAGATCATGGTTTTAGGACTATTTGTTTGTGTAGCTGTTAACTGACTATTGCCTTGATAGAATGTGGAACCTAATAGGATTCTGGGTATAGATTCTTATTCTGATACAGTGGCATGGTTTGAAAGTTGTCTTGGGGAGACAGAAATCTTGTACTTTTTTCTTCAGTTTATCCATAATATTAAAAAATATGTATAATTATAAACATATTGACTAGATTAGCCCTTATCTTCACTCTTCCCTGAGGTTCATTTAGACATGCTTTGTCTTAGCAGGCTGAGGGCAAGGGAAATATTTGGAGGATCAGCTAGTGCAGGAAGGGAGCACTAGGCAAGTGAGGTCTAAGAGAAAAGCATGGATAAAATTGAAGAAGCTAAACTAAACATCTTTAATAGAGACACACAGCTTCTGAGAAGCAAGAGAAAGGTGTCACTGATGCTGTGTATTTTCTGTTGAATTCTCATAAAAATGTATTGGGCTGTCTCCTGTAGTATTCAACCATTTCTCCTTTGGAGTTGGGGTAGACTTTTGGTGCAGAAAATATACGTCAGCATCATTGCTGTCTGTGATCATAAGTAATGCAATTTCAAGTTGGAAATATAAAACACTGTGGAGATAGCCTCTAAGACTAGATAGACTCTATGAAGATAGATCTAAGAATACTTCTTTATTTCCTCTCTATTTCATTAGAGCTTGCATGTGCTTAGCCCTCTAAATTACTGCCCTGCAAACTCAACTATTTTACAGTTGTTTTAGTGGTATTTTCCTATTGACTCTAGCTTTTAGCTTTTATAATTTTTGAACAAATTGAAGGCAAATGGTAAGGAATTTGGCATTGAAACAGTACTGGAGAAGTCGTACCAGTTGTTCTGCTGTCATTCTGTCTGCAGCAGGACAGACAGATTCTTCTGCAGATGTTTTCTGGGCAGTGCTGCTTTTCTCTTCATTTTCTTCCACGTGGTCATTCATGTCACCTGTATGAAATACACGTGTGTTAGATGCACAGAAGTGTGAGATTCACTGGCCTGTAGGTGAAGTATTTGAGGGCAGTAATACCCACAGTAGACTTTCGTGTGTTCTTCGCCAATATCAAATGCATAACAAATGCCTCATACAAAAAACAAAGGCTGAAGCACCCAAGCTGCTTTGTTTTTAATCATTCACGTAAATGTAAAGAGCATTAATCTCACGTGAAGCAAACGAGCAGTCTGTGGCGTTCAGGGAAGACAGCAGACGCATGCCACTTCGCTTGCCAGCAGGTGACACTGTTGTGCTAGCAGCAGTTCCTCCTGTTAGGCTCCCAAAGCGAGCAGGCCGGCAGGTTGCAGCGCAGGAAAACAGGTGGTTTTCAGCTTACAGCAAATTTCTGGAAGAAAGCTTCTTGGCCTTTATTCTCAGCCCTTAGCTTTGTGGAAGATGTTGCTCAGAAATACAATGTGCAGTTTGTAGATGAAATAAAGTGCCTCGCTCTGCTATCAAAGCACTCATGAGGACTGTGGGTTCTGTGAATCTTTTTTCCAAGCTTTTTTTTTTTTTTTCAAGCTCCTGTCAGGCCAGCTCCTGTCTCTTGCAAAGAAATGGTGGTGGCAGCTGTTCAGGATAGATGATAACTACTTCTTTTTACTCCGTTTGTGAAGACTCTCATTTAAAATGTAATACAACATAAGCAGCTCCAGTGCCTTTAACATTAATGCCAAATGGCATCAGCTTCGTTTTGGTGTTCTTGAAAGCCTTCCTTAGATGTTAACCAGTCACTCCCACTGTCTCTGAAAAGTACTGCAGTAATTTCTGCCTGGTTACCTTTTGCATTAAGATTGTTGCCCAAGCTCTGTCTCAGAGAAGAGCTTTATCTCACCATTGCTGAAGGGCCAGTCCATCTCTGAGAGAAGCAAGAGAAGAGTTCAGGCATTTAGTTCCTCTCTGCAACAAAAGCAAGGTTAGCACTGAGAAGGAAGTGACACTGTAGTTGCAGGAGGGAAGTTTTTTTAATTTTTTTTAATAAGCAAAGCACCTGCCCTTAGTTCCAGAGAGGGTTTCCCTTTCTCTTCTTCAGTGATGTGAAGAATGACACTTCACAACAGAATGCTCTGGAACAAGGCTTAGCCCTGTGACAGAGACATTGTTTTAGGATTAGACAAGTGAAGCCATTAATGGGGGGTCATCATTTTCTATCTGGGGGAACCTGCTTCTCTATTATTTTTTGCTAGAGATCCACGAATAAAACAAGAAAGAATATTCACAGGAGGTTAATACTGCTTTCCGAATGCACTCAGCTTGGACTCCCAATACAGATTTGCTTCCTGCATCTCCTCTTGTGTCCAGTCATCCATCCAATGCTTTATCAGTATGTATGAACGTCATCTTTGCCTGTTAAATTACAGTGTGCAGGGATCAGGAGAAGTATAGCCATCAGCACATACCAATGTAAGCACACAGAATTCACAGTGTCCTTTCGTGTCATAAATATTCGACCTCTTTGGAAGCAGTCCTGGCAGTTATCTGCAGCCAAACGTCCAATATCAGAAGCATATTTAAAATCTTGACAGAAAAGGAAAAAGCCAAACAACATATTTCAAATACTCTTGCATCTCCTCAGTGAAAATGTTCTGCATAGAAAGTGTAGTACATTTCTGTCACTGTATATGTTATAAATGGAAAGTTTTAAAATTTAACCTCCAGGAAAGATATTAAAAGATGAAGTAGAGTGGGACTAGGAAACTCTGTAAGATTCATATACTTGTAGACTGATTTTTCTTCCAGATCATGTCCAGAAGGGGATGAGGAGAAGAGGGAAACCATGAGACATCCACTTTAAAGTCTGCACAGTTTAATTATCAAAAGGAAAGGATGGTTTTACCTGATACAGTGTTTATCCATCTAATATAAGTGAGCGTTTGTTCTACTGCGTCTAGCTGTAAAGATAATCCAGGGGCAATGCATTAAAAACTAGTAATTACCATTAATATTTCATATTAATATGTCTTTAGAGGACAGACATCAGCTGCAATCTTCCTCCCACAGAATCTCTACTCCTCTACACCTTTTAAATGTAGCTAAATCTTCCTGAAAGTGACCATCCATATTTCAAAGCACTGCTGTGACTGAAGCATATGGCTAAGGCACAGCAATTGTAGCATAGACCCTTGGCACAGCTAAAAGCAAAGCTTTTAAAAGCAAATTAGGGGAAGAGGAAAATCAGAGTCTGCATTATATTAAAAGAGACTTGGTCTTATCCAAGTGACAGATGTTTTTATTCAGGGAATAGTTTCAGAAGATGTTGGGATTTGGAAGAAACTGGGTCTGTTTAGGATTTTCATAAGAGAAATATTTTCCTGTATTGCTCTTTCAAGAATTCAATATTCCTATTTATGATCCTCACACTGTCCAAATATTTCAGCTAGTAAAATGTGGTGACCGTCGTTCAGACACTCCAGGCTGCTTGATCTCAACAGCTTAAGCTTGTACATACCCCTGCAGAGTTTGCCAGAGTGATTGCACATTGTTTTCAAGCTGCATATGTTCACTCCTGGATTAGACCAAGACATTTCAGTTGTCACATCTTTCTCACAACATAGTTCTGCACAGATGTTGTGCATTCACACATGCATGTTGAAACCTCTGTAAAAAATCTGGTGACAGCTTAATTAAGAATGTGAATAGATTCATATTCCTCAGAATTAATTATGGGCTGTTCTGTCAAGATGTGGAAATGCCATTAATTAACTGGTGCCTGCCTGCTTTTATAGCCCCATATGTGTTCAGAAGATGTTCTATGTTCAGAAGATGGCCTTTGGTTGAGCAAGAAAACACAGACAAGATAAAGAAATAGGCCTCATCTCTTCCAGATCAGCAAGCTTCCTGAAAAACTCATAAGTGTGGTGAGAGAGTAATGGTCCATCCTGTGAGCAGAGTCCAGAGCACATCTCACCCTTTCCCAATAAAATAAGTCAAATCCTCGTGAGTTTTCCCTTTCGATCCAGGAGTCTTTCTGCCTCCCTTGAAGTGAGGAATCCTGTAGCTGAACTCTAAGAGACGATCATCTGATTGTCCTGCATAGGCAGAACAGATCTGCTGGAATCACCTTCCAAATATCTGGAGTTCTGAAGGGGATACGTTCAGATCAGAGCAGAGAGCGAAAGAGAAATGGGGATACTAAGAATTTTATGTTGTACTTACCAGAGAAAGAGGCTGGCACAGCGTGGGTTTCTTAATGTACAGTTCCTCTGATTGTGAGAGTATGACGTTAGTCCCACAGTGACTGAAACAGAAGACAAATAATCAAAATTACTCTCCCCAGAGAAGCAGGTTGAAGACTGTGCCAGGTAACTATCTTTGAAACAGTACTTGTCAAAAAAAGTGGAAATGGACAACCTAGAAGTCAATCAGGACGAGAGTCCTCATGCATTACCTTCCATTAGTTATATGTGAGTAAAAGAATAAGCTTTTTTTTTTTTAAAAAAAAAAAAAAAAGGATAAGTGAATGACAAAGATTGTAGCTACTATAGCATTTTACAAAAATTAAGATTTTTCTAGAGCAAAGAGGAAGTGTTCTTTTGTACCACTTACCATTTAGACAAAATATTTGGGGTTTTGATAGTCATCTCCAACAGGCAAAAGTCAGCAAATAAATATGTTGCCTAATAGCTACACTGACATCACAGCCTCCCAGTTCAGCTTGCTATCTTTCAGTATTGTTTGTTTCACCAGGGGAGACAATTGAGGCTCCACCTGTTCCCTCCAGATGCCAACTCTCAGCGTGGTACATGCTTTGCTGATTACCATTACTCTTCCTATAACACAGTGAAACCCTGAAGAGCATACAAGCTGTCAAGTCCCATAAACTCTCCTGTTCTGCTTAGGCAAATAGTTCAGAACGTCTTTTTAACTACATTAGCTATATCCATTCTTTCTCTGATCATTTCACAAACCAGTCTAAGGGCAAGTGAAGTTATTATTTATTTGCTGTTTTATTTTCTTTCACTCCAAATACTGTTAAAACCAAAATTTTGTGTAACATTCTAGCAACAGATCTTAGCTAGGTGATTTAAAGTCTGCTAACATAAATTTGTTTTGTTTACATGCTGTTTTCCTTATCATGAAAAATAAAATAGAAATCCCTCAGGGAGAAAAGATAAACTCTCCAAGGTATTCCTATAACAGCAAGAAACAAACAAAGAACTCTAACTTGTTTTATTTTCCTACACATTTTCCAGTATTCAGATTTTTCTATACCTTATATAATGCAGGAAAAAGGTATTAATGACCTCCTAACCAAAAAAAAAAACAAAAACAACAACAACAACAACAACAACAACAAAACCACACACAAAAAAAAACAACCAACAAAACCATTATTAAATGACCTGATAGTTAATATCTCTTTTTCTTCAATTTGGCCTCTTTGCCTTTATTAATACTTATGTACCAATTCCTGAACTTTTGCTGAACTTTATGAATTAAATATGATTCCTGTTTTAACTATTAACTATCAGCCTGAAATCTCGTCAGAGTAGTTTATACTGTGTGTCAGGCCAAGATGTTATGTACATAAATTCAAACTGTTGGTGACATTTTAAAAGATTGATGCTGGTGGAAAATCTCCCAATGGTGAGAGAAAGAGAGAAAGAAGGAAAGGAAGAAGGAGAGAAAGAGAGAAAGGGAGAAAAACAAAGATAGGAAGAAAGAAATTGGAGGAAAGGAATATTAGGAGAGAAAGTTAGAGAAGAAAAGTAGACAATGTTAGAAACATCAGGATATATGCAACTTCTTATAAGCTTCCTGGCCATTATCCAATATCCAGTTGTTTGCTTTGCAACATATTTGTTCTGTGTATCACAGAATCACAAGGTTGGAAACAATCTGCAAGATCATCTAGTCCAACCCCCCTCTCATTCCTATCAGTACCACAAGCACTAACCCACATCTCGCAGCTCCTCATCCAGGCGCCTCTTGAACACTGCCAGGGACGGCGACTCCACCACCTCCCTGGGCAGCCATTGCAGTGCCTGACCACCCTCTGAGAGAAAAAGTTTCTGCTAATATCCAACCTAAACCTCCTCTGGTACAACTTCTGGCCGTTTCCTCGGGTCCTACTATTTGCCTGGGAGAAGTGACCAGACCCTTTTGCACCACAGCCTCCCTTCATGCAGTTGTACAGTGCAATGAGGTCTCCCCTGAGCCTCCTCTTCTCCACACTGAACAATCCCAGCTCCCTCAGCCGCTCCTCATACGGTTTGTGCTCCAGACCCCTCACCATTTCGTTGCCCTCCTTTTAACACGTTCCAGTGTCTTTCTTGCAGTGAGGATCCCAAAACTGGACACAGCACTCGAGGTGCAGCCTCACCAGTGCTGAGTACAGGGGATGCTCACCTCCCTGCTCCTGCTGGCCACACCATTCCTAATGCAGGCCAAGATGCTGTTGGCCCTCTTGGCCACCTGGGCACACTGTCGGCTCATGTTCAGCCAAACATCAACCAACACCCCCAGCTCCCTTTCCTCTTCACAGTCATCCAACCACTCATCCCCAAGCCTGTAGCGCTGCATGGGGTTGTTGTGGCCAAAGTGCAGGACCCGACACTTGGCCTTGTTAAACCTCATCCCATTCATCTCAGCCCAGTGATCCAGCTTATCAGATCCATCTGCAGGGCGTCCCTGCCCTCAGGCAGATCCACACCACCTCCCAGCTTGGTGTAATCTGCAAACTTACTCAGGGTGCACTCAATCCCTTCATCTAAGTCGTCAATGAAGATATTAAACAGTTTGGACCCCAGCACCGACTCCTGGGGGACACCACTTGAAACAGGTCTCCAGCTAGACTTCACTCCATTGACCACCACCCGCTGAGCACGGCCCTCCAGCCGTTCCCTGCAGCCAGTGGATGACACTAATCTTATGTGCTACAAGATCTTCTCTAAATGCTGTCACTTGCTCAGCTCATTTCACTGAGGACCCGTGACCAGTGCAAGATGGTCAGGGCTATATCAGCGACAGCATACACAGGCATCTACTTCAAAGCTTACTGTTTTGTTTTAGCTGTGGCTGGCAGCTCAGCACCATACAGCCACTCACTCACTCTGTTCATAGTAGGATGGGGGACAGAATCTGTAAGGCAAAAATGAGAAAAGTCATGAGTTGAGATAAAAACAGGTTACTAGGCAAACCAAAAGCCATGCGTGCAAGCAAAGTAAAACAAGGAATTTATTCACTTTTTCCCATCAGAAGGCAAATGGCCAGGTACTTCCAGGAAAACAGGGCTCATTACATGGTATCGCTCTGAACAACCGATTTCCTCCTTTGCCCCAAGGCTTTTATTGCTGAGCACAACCTATATGGTAGGGGACATCTCTTTGGTTATCCAGGGCCAACTGTGTTCCTTCCCAGCCTCTGGTGCTCTAGCAGCCTTCTTGCTGGTATGGAAGCATGATAAACAGAGAAGTTTGTGACTGTGAGCTAGAACTGCTTAGCAGCAAATGAAGCATCATCATATTGCCAGCACTGTTTTGGCCACAAATCTAAAAAAAAAAAAAAAAAAAAAAAAAAAAAGTCTCTATCTCTGTTAAAACCTGCGCAGCTTCTTTCTATGCTTCAGTGAGATCTGCAGTATAAACTTCATGCCTGACATAAGTCCAGAGTTCTGTTTCATCTCTCAAAATACAGGAGCATTATTCAAGCATCTCCAGACTGATGTTCATTCTGCAGGCATATTGAACTAATAATTTCAGTGAGCTTCCCCTAGCGCAAATTTCCTCCGCCACTGAATTCCAATAAGTACATAAAAGAGTTGCAACCAATTGGAAACACATATCTGCTGGCAGTTTTTTTGGAGAGCAGCAGCAGATTAGGCTGGATCCTTCTTGGGGCAGTACTCCTCATGCACCGGCGCACATCTGCATCCTGCAGCTAACACAAAAGGGGCAGCTGAGAAGAAGAAATCAAATTTCTCTGTCTTAAAAATGAGGCTGTGAGGACCTAATCCATTGATAAATAGTTTCCTTGGCGCTTCGTGGTTCTGTTGTTAAAATGTAAGGCAGGTGATGGTGTTCGGTGGAAAAGGGGGGGGGAAAGATCACCGTGGGCTCATTTTTATGACTGGAAAACGTTGTTTCTTCTCTCCAGCTGCACCACCCACACCCCTCGGCAGGGATTTCTGTCTCTTTTCTCGTTTCTGAAGGCCCAAATTAGCAACAGTCACTGAGGAGGTAGAACACATGACAGAAAGGATGCATATAAAGGCCCAGGAGACAATTATGTGTCATCAAGAAGAGGTTGTGAAAGGCTGGTGTGACGCACCGTGGGAGCGTGAGGAAGGTGCAGTGGAAGGAAACCTGCACAGACTGATCTCAGCCTCTGTTCCCCAGGGCCCCGTCCTGTCTGAGGAGGAGTTCAGCCTGGGAGGGGACAGGGGGTTGCTTCAGTTATAGTTTATGGTATAGGTTCTCTACCTTTTCCTCCGGTTTTAGTTGGCAGTGAATTATACTCAGCTTCCTGTTTTGCTCGTGACTGTAACTATCGGTTGTATCCCTGCCTTTGTCACAACCTGTGAGATTTGTCACTTCGTTTTCTTCCCCAGTCCCATTGAGCAGAGGCAGTGAGACTGTATCAAGGTAGGCATATGACAGCTGTACAAGTTCAGCCCACTGTATTCTCTCAGGTCTTTCCCCCAGAGAACTTCATGACGAGAGGAGAGCTGACGAAGAAGAGCAGACAAAAAAGAGCCCATGAGGTGACCTTGCCAGGAGTTCTATCTCCTCTCTGTGACCACAAAGTCCCCTGGGGAATGTAGTCCTTCTCTTCTGGACAGGTACCCATAACTTTAACAGCATTAACAGTTCGACTCCCAGTGCCCCACATGATGTTATGATGTGGAATACCGAAAACCAACAGTGACAAAACCATGACAGCACTGAATCCTGTTGTCAGTGTCATTGATGAAGATTCTGAGGAGCACTGGTCCCAGTACTGACCTCTGGAAGACACCACTTGTCAGTGATGTCCAGCCATTGACCACTCTTTGTGTATAATTATTTAAAATTATTTAATCCTTCTTTACACATCAGCTTTTTAAATTTATATTTCTGTTCAGTAGAAAGAAGAAAAAGACCCGAGAAGAATATTAAGGCAATGGAAGAATGGTTAGAAAGGATGAGTTTACTCCTGGTTGAAAAGAAAAGCTTTGAACATAAAAGCTTTACAGGATAATATTTTTTTTTAATAGAAGCTTTAGTCCATTAATCCTGCAGCAACAACTTTCTCATGTTTTGTATAGCCCCTTTGCTGACTAATAATGCAAAGCTGTCGATTGACTAGAGGGAAACACAGGTAAAACTCCTCTAGCTCCTCATAGCCTAGCTCTGCTGTCTGAATCAGCTTGACAAAAACCCTCAAAACTGCACTCAGCTTGTTTAAGAGAGAAAAAGGTTTCAGCACAAACCTGGCTGTACCAGTTAATTCTCCCAGGGATCCTCAAGTATCCTTACAGTACCTACAGGTTGTGGGGTTTTTTTGCACCAGCGGAGAGAACAGAAGATTCACTGGAGCTAATATGGCAGTGTTTACCTTGCATGTAGTTAGCCTGTAAACAGAGGAAATCTCTTTGTGATAGCAAGGCTGTTTTTTCATTCCTTTCTCCTCAGTATGGTATTGAAATACTGGGTCTCTTACATTCCCACACAACCGTGTTTTCTATGTTAACCAGAGCAGCGAGCAGCAGTACAGATAGCTTTGTCATGATATTATTACCATACAAATAAATAAATCGCATGAACTGAGGACCCCATATTAAACAACAACAACAACAACAACAACAAAAAAAAAAAAAAAAAAAAAAAAAAAAGCAAATATATTTTGCTGACCCTGATTCTCTGGAGGCCTAAATTTTGTCTGTCCATCCCCCCCCAAAGCACTGTGTAAGCAAGATGATTAAACGTGTCTATATTAGCTGGCAGATTTTTGCAATAAGAATGGAAATGCTTGGTGATGTTTCTGAGTTTAGTTAGGCTAGTTGCACTATAGTGGCATGGGCAAAATGACCACCAGATTATTGAGTCTATTAGCAGAATCCCAAGAGCTCATAATCTCCTGGTTTAATTCCTTTAAAAATAATCCAGTTCACAGATCCTCCAAGACTGTCCTGGGGATTAATGAATGGTAATAGAGACAGCCAAGAGGGTCTCTTCAAAAGCACATTCCTAATAAAACATACATGTAAATCTAGACATACTAAGTACAAGCCTTTACAGAAGGAAAAATAAAGTTTTAATAATGAAGCATTTTTTATTGTAATTAAAATTTGGTATTTCTTTAGTTCATCCCTCTCCACAGATCTGAATTCATTCACAAGCTTATGTTTCACTGTATTTATTATCCCCCATCCACTTTACAAATGTAGAAATGGAGTTACAGATTAAATGACCTGCCCAAGGCCGCAGTGTAGATCATAAGCAAAACAAGATAAAACTTTTCCCACTTTATCATGGTTTTTGCCAAAAACTTGAACCACACCCTTTCTTCAGAGATTCAGGGAAAAACACAGAAAAGAATTTAGGACTGACTGCATCTGTGCATTGGGTTATTATTAGCAACATATCCCTGTGGACCACTTATTCAGTAGGAAGTAAATTTAGATGTAACATGAAAATGCATGAGGACTGCTCTGAAAATAACACCTCTTGTTTTATTATGTTGGCCCACAATGTCAGAGATGTTGGTGGCATGGCAGTAGAGGCTGACCCTTTGCTTCATTATCCCATTCCATGCTGCTCCCGGTGACAGATGGCAGCAGAGGGGCAGCCTGACAGAATGGCGTCTGACAGGAGAGTGTATATGAAGGGTGTGTCAATGAATTCACAGGAAAACGTGAGGAAAAAATTGCACCCACTGACATTCATTGATGCTGAACACTTACAGAGATCAAACAGTGTATGTCAGCACAGAGAGGTGCTGGATGGCACATGCCAGCAGTGTTGACAGTGATGTGAAGGACAAGCCATGTTCCACATGGGCATGCAGAACTGTCACACCACAAAAAATGAAGAGCTTTTCAGCCAGCGCATCCACACAATGAGCAGATTGTGACCAGGGAACTGTGAACAAGGCTTAATATTGGCTCCAATGCTTTGGAAATCATGGTGGTAATGTTGGAACACTTCAAAATGAAGCTGAAGGTGACAGTTTTCTGAATCGCATCATTACCATTTACAAGATGTACTGTGACTGCTACAAGCTGGAGTCAAAACAGCAGTCCATGGAGTGGGGAAGTGTGAATTTGCAATCTAAGAGAAAGTTCAATATGCAGTCCTCAGTAGGCAAAGTGATATGAACTGTCTAGTGGGGTAGGAAAACGTGATCCTTCTGAATTTCCTGGAACCCACACAAACCATCAAACTTTGACCTCTACACTGCAGTGCCAACTAAGCTGAAGGCTTGAACTTACAGAGGGAAGCCAGGGAAGAAGACAATACAATAATGCCAACCCCATACCAGTTTGAAGATCACAGAGCACATTGCCAGTCTTGACTGGATTGTCCTACTGCACCCACTTCTGACTTCATCCATTTGGGCTGATGAAAGACAGACTGTGTGGGCAACTTTTTCCTAGCAATGACACCATAATAGCAGCTGTGAAATAGTTGGTCTTCTCTGCCAGTACAGATTTTTATGAATGCTTGCTTTTCTTTGTCATTGGGAAGAATGCACAGCTAATGTAGTGACAAGGTTGAAAGTTAATGTTTGGTAGCTGAGAATTTGCTCTATCAAATGGTGTTAAGGTTCTCTTTGTATTTACTGTAGTTTCCATTGTACTAAATATGAGGAATTACTTTTGGCACAACCTACATATATCTTATTTCTGATATGAAATCAGAATTTTTAATTTTTTTTTTAAAATTGGTTTAGCCTGAATTTCCAGTTGGGAAGATAATCTCAGGCACCATAAAGATTTGTTCTATCTTTAATTACGTCTTAAAATATCAGTGTGCTACTGAATCAAACTCTAAAATATACTGGAAATTATTTTCCCCAGTCAGTTGTCTATATTTTTATCTAGCCAATCAGCAACTCTACTTAGAAGTTCTTTCCTTTCCACGTTTTCAGCTTTTGCAGTCTCCAGTAGTAGAGTAGCAGTTTCTCTCTCATCTTCTTCTAGTGTATTATTATAGAAAACCTGCAACTGAATAAATAAATGCATGAGGTTAGTCAATGCATTTTCACTTTGAGGAAACAGCTGTATATCTGACAGGTGTTTTACACAGAATTACATAAAAAAAAGTGGATGGTAGCAAGCATATTGATTTATGCTGGACAGGAAAGATCCTTACACACCAGGAATATGCCCTTTTGCCATCATCTCTGTAAAAATGCTTCAAATTGCAGCCAGCTTCATTAGTACTAGTGGTACCACACAGTGTCTAGGACTAGTTGGGTAGCAGAATCCTCTTGGGTGCTGCCTCCTCTACAGTTACAGAGCAAGAAGTTTTCTCCCATCAATCTAAAGAGCAGAAGACAAGAGAGGACTGAAGAACAGCAAAGAAACATACGTAGATGGTGTGGAGGAATGTACATGAGAAAAGAGACAGATGTCCAGCAACCTTTTATTAACTTTCCTGTGGGCAGAATGAGGAAGGTCATCTCTACAGATGATAGATTTCAAAGAGCAAAATGAAACAGAAATGATAATATTGGGACTCTGTTACAATCTGAAAGCCAACTGGAAGGCTGACACTGGACTACTGCTTTTGCCATCACAGGAAGCAAAAATTTTTTCCTGAAGAATAAAAGATGAAAAGCTTCTACTTTCTAACCAAGAGAGATTTATTTTATTTTAGGAGCTAGATCTCTGAATAGCTTTCTTCATTAACCATCCATTCTCTGTTATTTGCTGATGCATCTGTCAAAAAAAGGGGAACAATTTCTTTCTTACAATGACAGATACTGGGCAGATACTACTTAGAGATTTATGTGATATAGGAACAGCACAAAAGCTGAGCAGCAGCTCAGAGAGAAGACAAGGAATATTTTTTGAAATAATCTAGGGAGACTTGAACTGGAAGAAACAAGAAAACTGTGGAACAAGCAGTGATAGTTATGCATTTGTCACAGGCACTAACATTTGGAAGTCTTACTGTGGTGAATAAACTAAAGAGAGGTTATAACCACCTGCCACAGACTTCCACCCTTCAGCAGGAATCCCCAGACCAATACGCTCGGTTTTTCCAGACGAGCAGGAGCCCACATAGAATCTATTGTCCATAGATTATCTGGGCTGCCATGAGGCCAAAGAGAAAGGAGAGCACCCCACATGTGCAGGCCTTCTGTTTAGCATGTAGGCAGGCAACCAACCTCCTATGCTGCAACCACACAGAGCAGGACAATATCCATCCTGCACAAAGCAGCACTTTAATGCCATGCTTAATAACTGCACCCACAGACTGCAGAGCTGTGGGTGCCCATTTGTACACTTATTTCTCAGATGAGGAGATATTATTTTTTTTTTTTTAGTTTAATAATACTATGCAATACATTACCTGAATTTCTTTAAGGGGGAACAAAAAAATAAAAAACAAAATATTTTAAAAGCTGTATGTAGAAACTGGTAGTAAAATTGGGACTAATCTCTTCTCTCATTTACCTCTTGGATCTGTATATCTGTACTGACAAATCTTCCCATGATTCTTAATACGGCATGTAATAATTCCTTCCCATACCTGTAAAATTGAGATAAGGGTCCTTCCATCAGCATGCTAGAAAAATACTAGATTCCATCTCATTTAATAATACTCCAGCTATTTATTAATCATGTATCACATTGGAGGTACCAATTAGGTGGAAGTTTTCAATTGTGTAATCCCTGCCGCTTAAAAGGGGAGTACCATTAAAGTTCAGTTTAGACATTTGAGCAGAATTAAACAGACCAATTGCCCCTCATTTTCATTCCTGATATGATCTGCACTTTTTTCTCTGCTATAATGAATAACTGACTTAAAAAGATAACTTTTATGAAGTTAAAATCCATATAGAAATGATAAGTACCATCAATTCTAAAATCTTGGCGTTTCTGTTAGTGTCCTGAGGACAATGTATAAAGCTAACATCCAAACTGGATGGATTAGGACTTTAAATAGAGATGAATAGTATCAGTGGTCTTCAAAATCTGTATGTGTCAATCCACCATCTCTGTGAAGAGAGTATGAGTTCTCTTTGGAAAAGAGGTTAGGACCTTATTTTGCATTTTACACCTGTGCTTATGAAACACTACAAGACTATATGGGTTTTCCATTTTCAGGGGGTTTCCAAGCCATGTGTTTTTCTCTTGTTTGTGGAACTGTCTGGCTGAACATCAAACAAGAACTAAAAAGATTCACCCGTTGCCCACAGGAAGCGTATACTACTTCACACTGTATTACAGGCAACCTGGATGAAAAACATGGAAGAAACTCACGTCAGTGATGGCTTCATCTGTGAAGATCAAAGATGTGCTCATGGCATGGAGGTAATGGTTCTGTTCTAGCACTTTCTTTCAAGTCTGTTCACTTTTAAAACTCTTGGTCGCCCTTCTGACTTCCAGTTTTCCCACATCACTTTGCTGTTCTTACTATTCCTGAAAGTATTTGTCTACAGCGCCAGTGCACAGGGCAAGATGCTGCTGACCACAGAACAGGATGGGCCATTAGGAGCACTTGCATAAAGTGTTCACATGCCTACCTTATACAAAGGAATATGTAAATGAATACACAATAGTCTAAACAATGTTCTCCTCAAGAACACTGACAGGATATAGTGATTACAGATCGTCAGCTACCCCAACTACTCTACCTTTTTTCCTAGGCTCTCATGTTGAAGACTTATCTTCTATCATCCTTTTAATCACACAATTGGCATGGAGTCTCAATCCCATAAGCAGAATGCCCCAACACCATCTAGTGATAGTTGTCACTTGCTAGTCCTGACGCTCAGTGTTGAGACAGAGAAAAAGAAATTGTTGCTTATGTGCAGGTAAGAGTAATTGCTAATATTATTGTACTTTGCCTACACAGCAAGTGGCTTTTCCCTTTTCCTTTTGCTTATGCTTAGGTTGCTCATGTTCTGCTCAAGCTTAATTATATTGATTGCAAGTGTATATAATTACACTAACATCTACTGAATGCAGTCTATGGACTGCTACCATTCTATCATTCAATATCAAAAGAACACTTGTGCTGTGACAGCCAACCATCACAGCCATGCACTCTTCTCCTTTTCCAGATCAGTAAAAGGACGAGTTTATTTCTATTCCAAAGTTTGTTCTGATGTTTGTTTTGTCTGATGTGAAATGCTGCCTGGACAGCAAAAAGTGGGAAACTATATATTATATGGTAGTTGTCATAGAGGTACTTCAGTAATGCCTTCTCTTACATCATGATTAGTAGTCTCCCACACCACTTGTCACAAAGCACATCTTAAAGTGTACTCCAGGAGCCAGATTTTTATCTTTCTTTCTCACAACTGGGATTTTTGGGAAAGCTCCCCATTTAAATAGGTAAATAAGGGCCAGACTTTCCAGAAAGTTTAACACAGGGACAGTCATGAGCAGACTAATTTCAAAGCATTCTGTAATTGACATGAGCTCTTCTTTGACATTAGGCTCTGATGATAACTGTGGTCTCTGTACTTAAGAAAACTGCATCAATCATGACAAACTATGTTGTGTCTGGAAGGAAAATTTGCAGTTGGAGCAAAAGAAACACAGAAGTAAAGAGAAATCATAACAGGTTGGTTACCATACCTTTCACTTAAAAGTGACCAATTTTCTGTAACAAATTCCCAGGCTATACGATGCCCATTGTCCTTAGACACTACATATTCAAGGATGTTGGCTGTACAGTTGGAAGAAAATTGTGTATCACTGAGCCAATACCGCAAGGATCTGTTGGAAAAAAAAGTTAATATTACTTTCTGTTTAAGAGTCATAATCTGGAATTACATATTAGTTCAGGAGGATTTCTGTCCACCCAAATTCTGGAATGTTGACAGTTACACCAAAGTTGGGGTCATTCAGAGTTGTATTCTGGTATTATGGTTGTATTCTGGTTGCATTTTGTTCTTTTGTCGGTGAAATTCCCTGTTCTTGCACACTTGCTTTCCACTTCTCAGTAAAATGAGTGTGTAGCAAAACAGGAGATATTTGATTTTTTGTATATCTTACAGAAAGACTCAGAATAACCCCTCTAATCAGATAACCTCATGGTAAGGGAAACTGCTCCCAAGATTCTGGAGAAAACTCCAAACAGATTCTGGAGAATGAGCTAGAAGTAAGACACGCTGTTACACAGAGGGATTCTGTTTCAATAAGGTACCCAAGGTGCTCTCAAGTAGGCTAAGTCATGATTTCATAAACATTTAACTACCTGACACTAACATCAATGAGAGTGGGTGCCTGGATATCTTGAAAAAGTAAATAAATAATTCTCTTTTTGTTGTGTAACTTTACAGTCTCCTGCTTTCTATAGCACCGCTGAAAAAAATATTTGTCAGAGTATTACAAGCAGCCACTTTGTTGGTAGAGCAGATGAGCTGGGTTTCTCCCATTTGCATGCCACAAATATGCTTAACCAAATGGACAAACTATACTGAGGACAACACAGATTTAAGATTCCTCAGCCTAAAAGACTTTCAGGTTGAAGTTTAGAAAAAGAGATTGTTTTGTCAACAACTGCTGCATACAGAGGAAGAAGATTGTCACAACTTCCTGAGCTGCTGTCTTCTTCTGATATAACTTACAGCTTTACAAGGACCAGTTCTAGCCTGTGTCTATAACAAAATCACCAAAGGACCACAGGTTAGGTGGAAAATCAGCATAGCTCTGCTCAGACATGTCTTCTCAATCCAACTGGCTGTATTTTGAGCCACATCTGTTCTTCCTACTCAACCATCACAAGGTGGCTGGCAGGAGAAAAAACTCAACTACTTTCAGAGCATTGGACTCATCGTATTTATGCCAGTGGTTGGATCATCATTCTTTAGAACTGTCACTGGCAAACTTTTGTCCTCAGAGATACTCTTCGGGTAATGTGGGCATGACAAAATATAAAACTCATCTTCAATATCTTTCTGCTGATAAAGTGAAAAGATCTTGTGAAGATGTCAGTGAAGGATAATGAATATGATATTCCAAACTGGAAATTTAAATATGATTTCTCCTTGTCTATACTTCAGAGTGAACAGCTTGCTAGTTAGTCTATTTTCATGTTTGTCCTTCACCTATGGGTGATCTGACTTCTACAGAGGGCTAAATAGGCTATGAGATTTTAGCCTAGGAAGGCAATCAGAGATATGGGAAGACAGCATAAAATCATAAGTGGTGGGGAAAACTATCAGGGAGAATTATGATAAGTGCTGTTTCTTACAATGCAGAGCGTACAGGCAGCCAGTGGATTCAAAGTCGAAAAAAAAAAAGGAAACAAACCTAAAGGGAACAAGGTTCCATACAACATGCAGTTATGGGATTAGTTACCAGTCTGCTATAACACCTGAAGGTACACTTTCACTTCAGAAAGGGAATTATATTGACAGGTCCACTGGTGGTGTTAGACACGACATGCTAGTTACCAGCTCAAGAATTCTCTTCCTCAGTCAACAAGGGCATGTAAGTTGTGATGTCAGCAAAAGGATCACGTATGTTTGTACTGGTTATCATATTTTCCCCATAAGAAAATTCATAAGGTTCTACCACTGGAATATCAGATGTGTGGTTCTGTGGGAGGCACACTTCTGACAGGTTTGTATGGCGCAGTACCCCCAGAGACATGCTTCAATCAAGGGCACCTGTGAAGTAACCACGATTCTTTGGCACAGCTCATGGCAGAGAGGAGGATGTCTTTATCTTCTGTTGTGGAGTCATTGTGTTTATACATTTTCCATGCAAAATCCCATTCTTTATCACTTCCCACTGCAACACCATAGCAACAGACGGTTCTTCTAATTAAAAATGGAATTCTGTGAAGCAAAATAAAGTTAGAAGGTACTGCATTGCTATAAAGTGATAACAAGAAAATTTTTATTTTCAGCTGAAGGATGCGTAGTAAGAAAAATACAAAATAGCAACCCAAATAAAACTGCTAATTTTGATTACAGTCTAAACTTTAACAAAACATGCAGCTTTCAGGCAAAAAAACCACTTTTTGTAAAAACAGTGAGGTCAAGCCAGTTTGTGTACAGGCAATCAATGCCACTCTTGTACATCGCAGCACGGTATAGCAATCACACCATTAAAGAGGGTGCAACTGCATATAGACATCATCCCAGACAAGATTTTCTTCAGTGAATACATCCAGTAAGAAAGACATGGGAAACAGAAACAAAAGCTGAAGTGACATTTTTCCATGCAACAAGCACCTTCTGTTACTTTCCCTAACACAGCAGTGCATTTTGTAACAGAAAATAAATGCAATCACTGTCCATGTAATACAACACTTCATGTGCAAAGGCTGAACAGAAAGCTTCTCCTGTGGCAATGACATGCCACTAACATTAAAACAGCTCAGCAATTTCTAGTATTAGCAATTTACCTACTAGTCTGTACTGCAAGCTATCTGAAAATAGTTCAAATTAATGGTATGTTGGACAAATTCCCCCTGGCAGTGGGATGGATCTGAATGCAACAAAAAAAGCACTTTACTTCTCCACAGCATGCTGTTAATCTGCATAGAATTACTTAAGTAAGAATGAGATGGTAAGGGTGTAAAAGTTATCTCACACCAGAAGACAGAAAAGCAGTCAACTTTCTGGCCATAGAAATCTTTCTTCAAATTTAAAAATAATATGAGAAAAATTCCTAGTTTCACTAGGCTATTCTAGAAAGAATGAGGTCAATACCTGCAGAAATGGGATCAGTATTGAAGTAAATATACTAGTCAGATGAAAGACTAGAGGACAGAAACATCCAAAGGGGAATGGACTACAATAGTGTAGGAGGAATTTTGGATAACAGATGGAAAGGGAACTCTTATGTCACAGCTTGAACTGGTGAAGGTGTGGCTAGCAAAGGAAGCACAGGTGCAAGCAATTTACTGGGCCCACATCTCCATGGGCTCATTTAAGGGCAAGCCTCTGGTAGGAGAATGCTTCTTGGATGAGAGCTGCTTTCTGGTGATGACTGTTTTGTAGCTAAAGGCTCTATTGCCAATTGGGTGAGTTAACTTTTTCCTATCTATGATTACTGCTGTTCCCAATGATGCTTTGTCTGGTATTCAAAGAATTTATCAGAAGCAATTTCACTCCTTCTGAAGACTGATGCAGACATCACATTTAAGAACTGTAAAAGTAAGCAGCAGGTGCTTCAGCTGTCCTGGTGGGTGTTGAAGATTTCACAGACTCACAGGATGGCTTGGGTTGCAAGGGACCTCGGAGATCATGTAGTTCCAACCCCTGTGCTATGGGCAGCCTGATTGCTCCCCCCTAAATCAGGCTGCCCAGAGGCTCATCCAACCTGGCTGTGAACTCTTTCAGGTATGCGGCATTCACAATTTCTCCAGGCAGCGGTGCCGTGCCTCACCACCTCTCAGTGAACATTTCCCCAACATTTAATCTGAAATTCCTTTCTTCTTGGTCAAAACCATTCCCCCTTGTCCTATTAATATCTACCCACGTAAAAAGTCGATTTCCGTCCTGATTTCACTGCCGTAACAGAAAGCATTAGAATGCTTGGTATAGATATAAAATTTACAAATATCAAATTACAAAGAAATAATTTGGATTTATTTATTTGGGTATGTTCTGAAGTATAAGGAGTTTCCCACCAACAATGATGTTGGCTGAAACTGAGTGTTTACATTGAGGTGAGGGATATTTCTGCAAGGAAATCTTCTAGGACAGATCTTATTTGAGTTACAGAGGCAAGCAGATTTTTTAAGAACTATTTCATAATCTTGAAGGAAGAAGCCTCAGTAGGCACATGTGTGATATGTAGGGTATGCAGTTAGTATAACTCATCCTTTCAAGATGCCTTATGAAAACAGCCTTGCCTAAAAATGTGGCTTTTTTATATAGTCTTAATAGTTTCAAGAAGACATTGGTTACTGAGTGTAGAAGTCTACATGTCTTTTGGCTGCAGCTCTGATGTTGAGCAGTGAAGGCAGGCTGTACAGGCAGCATACTATGGGATACTGGTCTACTGGCTGGTGACAACTATGGTGGACCTGAAGTGGTCTGTGTTGTACTGTTCAGAGAGAAAGTCCATACAGAGCTTGGGGTTTTGTTAATTGAAATACTGAGCTTATTAATTTCATAGGTTTTTTTTTTTTACTTGGAAGTACTCATGTGGTTTGAGCATTCTACCAGGATTCTGTTATGTGAACCTTCAGGAAGATGCAAAAAAAAAAAAAAAAAAAATCCTCCTGAAAAGAATGGTGCATTAGCCTATACTATTTTCCTGGAGTCAGTGCAGATGTGTCATAATGATTTTGTAACCTTTGATGGCAACAGCATTTAGCTTTAGGATGTAACTGAAATGTACAGGAACACTATCCCTTCCTCCAGACTCATTTCTTTCTTTCAAAAGAGAAAGATGAGCCAGCAACCCCAAACCACTTAAACAGCTCCATTTCACTTCTATAAGCAAAGAGAGAGCTAAACTGAGAGACTGGATGGTTCTTGAGAAACAATTTTCACAAAAGTGAAAATAATGCAGCACAACAACTCCAGTGAGTTCTGGGAAGTCAGAAACTGGCTGGAAACGCTCAGATGAAAGATGGTCACCTTATCTGAAAGGAAGAAGCACCACTGCCTTCTACATATGTGAGAGTCCTAGTGGGTATGGTAACACATTGGGTGCTCACCTGTGATGAAGCAACTATCATATTCTGTTAGGAGTTCTGATTTCAAAATGGAGAACATAAGACCAGCTAAAGCGATCTTTCTGTCTATGTCGTTTTCCTACCTGCTGTACTTAAAAACCTCCTCCTTAACTGAAAAGGAACTGGTTTTTTTTTCATTTGAAACCTAATAAGTTGTCTACTTCATGCGTTTTTTTTCCATTAAAATGTGTTTTTTTTCTTTCACTTCATAAAACTACTGCTGTTTTTTTCCTCCATACTTACAAACATGTAGAGTTCAATACTGTGAAGCATCTTCAAATTTATCTCAGTGTCATGAGGGATGGCAAAATTAATCTTCTCCATTTAATTTAAAAGTAGATGAGCTAATATTTCACAGACTCTTCAGCTCCTGAACTCAGATAAGGTGCATAGAATTCCACAAGGAAAAAGTTTTTGAATACTCTTAATGAAGGAAGTATTTTGCATTGGTCTCAGATTTCCACATAGCATTGCTTCCTTTATTGTAGGATAGTAGGAAAATCCTCTCTGAAACATACCAGGATGTGTTTAGTCTAACTAAGTTTTTTGCTTTATCACCAAAGTACAGCCCTTCAAATCTTCTTTAAAATGAGGTGATTACTAAATCACTACTACCAGAATACAAACACAAGCACTTAGGCAATCACATAGCAGCAAACATAGGAGTAAGACAAAATATTAGCCTCTTTGCAACTATAATAAAGAAAAATAATAAATAAACTTTAAATATTCACTCACCAGGGCCAATATTATATGACTATTGCACAGGGGAAAAAAAAAAAAAAGAACATCAGAAGAGAGAGGGAGGAAAGGAATAAGAATTTCAATACAGTGTAAGATTCCTTTTAACAATGCAATACACTAACACAGAATATCTGATTCTAGTAAAGCTCAACTTCATTCTTACAGACCAGAAACCTAGCCACTGGGCTCCAGGATCATCATGAGAACTGACAGCCCTTCCCAGCCCCTGTTCATGCAAATGCGGAACGTGGATGACATTCACCATGGACAGATGTTCATGTCATTGCCATACTGGCATTGCTTCACTCTGTTCTCCTTAGGGAAGCCTAGAACTTGAGTCAGCATGTGTGATGCCCCCAAGGCTGAGGTATGGCAAAGGGATCAGACAACATGGTTGCATCAGTCTTAACTTAGTTTCATCTGCTGTGTGGTTAAGCAGATCTTGGTATTCATGGAAAAATCCTTCAGCAGTAATTATGAAATCAACACAAAGCTGAAATTTGCAGAGGATGTGGAACTTTGCATTTATTATTTTCCTTTTGAGATTTTGTTTTTGCTTTGCTTAAATTCTGTAGATCTGGGGAGAATGAGCAGTGTGTAGAGCCCTTTCTTATCCTGCCTGCCCCTGTAAAAGCCCCTCAACCACCCACATCCCCTGCACATGCACATCTCTCAGAGCACATTATAGTTCTTACTTGTACTCAGGGTTGTCCATCCACTTAGTATACAGTTCAGATGACAGATCCAAACAGTCTTGGAGACCCAGCCAGCATGCTGTTGCAAAAAATTTTTCCAAATACACTCTTGAAGAAAAGCCAAAATAGCAAGTGTAAAAGATGTGTATTCCACATTTGAAATGCTCAAACTGTGCTTGACCCCAGTTTCTGCACATCATGCTGTTAACTGGGGAGAACCTTTACCAGAAGCAATTGAGTTTTAATAAAAGTTAAAAAATTAAGTTGCCAAAAAATGGGCTCCTGACTTCAGTATTCCTGGATGTCAGCGAGGCTACCTACACACCTTAATTTTTATTAGGTTTCTGCATTTTTTATAGTGCTGTTGCTTTGGATGCACCTAGTATCAGTCATTGTAGTAGGCTGTGGTTTTACAAAATGAATCATTTTAAAGCTCTAGTGATTGATGCATAAAGCTCATCTGAACCATTGCTATAGGTTTTCCCCCAAAGAGCAGCAACTTGTTAAACCTACTCTCCAAAACACAAGAGCTACCACTCCTGTTATTAAAGGATCATCTCTTACCCTCACTAAATATGCTGACAATATCCCAAACGATCCCAACATACTGCATTTTCATTGCAGGTATCATCACAAATAAGTAACACGTTCATAGATCAGTGAGAACAACAGTTCTTTCACACCCAAATTAAGTACACCATTTTCCTATATCTTGCATTTGAATTTGCAAAGACAAACTACTACAGTGTGTCAGTTATCAAAGTTCTGAGAAGAGCAGAATACTTACTGAGCAAAATAGTCATCTTCCAAAGCATCAACATTTTGACGAATAAAACCTGCATAATAATGGTATATTGGCAACATTCTCTTTAAAAGGTATTTCTTTTAAAAGAAGGGAAAGAAAAATTATTTTCATTCAAATGCATGCTTTTATTATGCTGTGTTTTTCTTTACTTACTCATTTATCCTAAAAATTCACCTCTATTGCTTTCTTGACAATAAAGAACATTAAAATGAAGCACATAAAATAAATAACATGGGATTTGATGCACCTGTGCTATTAAAATGGGGAAATTACTTGTTTCACTTTGCTAACACATCTGAGCTTGCAAAAGATAATAAATGCTCCTTCTCAGAGAAAAGACAGAAAAAAACAAGTTCCCAAAAGAAAAAATATGTTTCCCACATATTTTGAACATACTTATCCTGAGAACATAAGAGAATTACTACTTTGAGATTGCTACTATAAAAAAAAGTAGCATGAAATAGAAGTAATATATATATATATAATCTCAAGTATCTTAAATACAGAATAAAATAATCTCATACAGTATCTAAGACAGCTCCTTCTTTCTCTTCATATAGCTTTTTCTGAACTACTTTTACAAAAAGAACCAAAGCAAGGGTTAATACTAAGAATGCAAACAAATTTCTGCTTTACAGTAAGAACTCACAAAGCAATGATATTTATCACTGACTAGCACATGTGAACAAGTACCTCCTATTTAAAGATGATGGCAAATCATGCAAATGCATTCATACAATATTACCCATCACATTCGTTCTTTCGTGAGAATCTAGAAAGCTTTTAGTCACTTTATTTAAATGGACTAGTATCTTTCCTAACTAGTAAAAGAAGTTGATACCTTCAAAAGTGGGTATACTTCATAGTTTTTCAGAGTACTTTCCACATTGTCAGGCACTAGATTTACCAATACCACATTCCATACAAAGAGTTTATCTTCTCCGCCAAGGTACTTTGTTAGTTCAAGTGCAGCTTCAATCTCAATATATCCAGACCTATTTGAAGACAAAAACCACTCGTATTTGAACATGCTTATTCACATTAACTATCTACCATGGATTTATTTATGATGATAAAACATACAGATACACGGTGGGAAATCACCTTGAAAAGGCACTGTTATGTTGAAATAAATGTCAAACTATGGTGTGTCATTGAAAAGCTGAACTTTTTAATGCATACATTGAAGAGCATAGTGCCTAGTAATGGGGTAATCATGGCAGTACGTATTCTGGCAGTGTCTGCAGCATGCATCAGCCTCACTCGAAGAGTGTTTTCATTTATAATACACTTGTCTTTTTATTGGCAAAGAAGAGATTTTCAATATTTATGGAATAAACGTTACTATAAAATGAAACGGTTTAAACCACATGCACGCTACCCTAGAGATTAGCAATTTCAGCATGGCACTTCCATGCCTCACCATGGAGCTAGCGTGGAATGCATTCCTTCCCCAGAAAAGCCAATTCACTCCTCACTCCTTCAGAACAGAAAACTCCAGAATAGAAACACTGCTAGCATTTTGACCCCCTGCTCTCAGAACCACCTCTGCAGGCTTTGGAGTGTGCTTCAGCCACCTACTTCCTGAGCTCCCACATCCCAGCTGCCTGATGCTTTGGACATCTCTGTTGTGACTATGACACAGATCTATTTATTTCATCTCTAGCACCCCACAGCACTGCTGAGCTCACCAGCAGCACAGTCCCACAGCTTCTACACATGAACCTCCTCTGAGAACTGCCTTGCTTTCAGAAGGAAGGGAGCGTGACAGGAAAACTAACAGAACGCTGGGTTATTTTTAACCAAGTCATTTTCTACTGAACTGCAAAAGTGTCTTGTGGTCTTCTTCTGCCAAGAGGTGAATGACCAACCAATCCATCCACAGGGGAGATGAAAGAGGTGTTATGAGTCATGCAGGAGAGCATAGCTGAGGCTCTCCTGAGTAAACGTAGGAGAATTATCTTCATTTAGAAGTTCCCTTACAACAAATTTCGGTTAGTCTTCATAGCGTTCATGACAGTTCCACTACTTAAAGTATTTGCTAAGAGAAGGTACAAACTAAAAGTAATTTCAAAAGAAATCACCCAACACTGGTAGTCCTCCACCATTTTGTTGAACGCCTGTTGTTTATAAGAGGTACGTATGGTTAGGGGTGAATGAAGCAGAAGTACAAATGTTGAATTAGATCATGTAGTTTAATCATTTTCCATGACATGTGCAAAACATACTTACCTTGTCAGTGCAAAAATGTCATCTAGCAGCTGGAACCTGCTGACAGCAGGAATAGCCTGCAGAAGGCATCAATGTGGTGTTAATAGACCTAGACACATCATTAAGAGCAATAAAAAGGTGTATGACAAAGTAATAAAAAGTGTAAGGCAAAGTCACTAACATCTTTTATAAGCCAAAATCTTCTGCAAAACATGCTAAAATTGATCTCGTATTTTAAGCTGAGATTGTTTATGTGCTTTTAGGAGCACTTACATATAAAAAGTGCAGAACATGAGGATCCCTCTTATTACATATTAGAATTAAAAGTAAAGTCTGGAAGTTGTACATTTCCTAATATACACTTTGTTATTTCATTCTGGTATGTTTTTTTCCTTTTGAAGTTTCAGGTTAGTCCACAGCAGAGTATCTGAATCACAGATTACATGACCAAGAAAAGACTGTGGGTGAGCCTCTGCCTACAGCTCTTCCTGGTCACTTCTCCTCTCCTCCCTGTTTCCATTCTGGCGTGGCTCAGCTTCTGCTCTAGCCAACCTTCCCACCAGCCATTAAGCATGGCCCTGAGCTGCACAGTGTAAGTCTGTCCTGATTAGATTTGCTGTGAAGAAAAACTCAGATGAAACAAAGCTGATGGACCTTATAGAGGTCTGGTCACCCCTTTGTGCTCTCATCAGCCTTGGGTTTAGACCTTCCAGAGAAGTCATCTGATCACGTGTGTTCTCAGAGGCACAGACCATGCTTAAATTCGCACAGCTTTGTTGTCAAATCCAGTGAATCAGTGTGATTACCAGAAACCAGGCTTGGGCTAGGAAACATTAAATGCTATGCAGCACCACAGAAGGCCATTTGAGCACAGAAGGCCATTTGAGCAGGCTGCTCCATGTGTCATTTACTGCAAGCCTACACGGTGACATAAGATCTTCTCTGTGTTATAGAACTGACTGGAACATTAGAAGAATCACAAAATGCACCTCAAATCGATGCTTTTGTTAACATTTCATTCACAGAAATATTGTTCTTTGGTGGAAATAAAAACTTTCTTCTGTTTTTCCTCCCCATGGTTACCTCGTAGCAGATAAATCTGGGTCGCGCATCCATCCTGACAATTCTTTGAGTGAAATTTAAGAGATTTATTAAGATAATTTGGCAGACAGAATGCCATCTCTTGTATGTTATTTTTCAACTTCATGCCTGTGTGAAACTATTTGGGCCTGTTCCTATTCCACTATGGAAGACTGCCATTAACTGTAGTTGTGCAATACTAGATCATTTATTCTTACATGACAAATACGAGTTCTTGTTGTTCCAGGTTTTCATCAGTGTGATTACTGGTAAAAAATGCAGGGAGATATACACAGAAAGAAGTCTGTTTACAAGCTTGAAAAAAAAAAATTATATACATGATCTTACCTTTGGATCATTTTCAAGCAAGTGTACTAATCTTTTCAAGTTTAACTGATCGTAGTTCACTCTGTAGTATCCACTTAAATTTACATTTAGTAGGATCCAGTCATATTCTGAGTCTGACACTTGCATTTCAGGGAACACTTCTGTAAAGTGACATGAGAAAGCATTTCATTTTCTGCACGCTGCTAAATTCTCTTGCATTTGTGCTCCCCAGGATGCAAGTTTGAGGTTGTACCCAGACTCCCACAGAATCTGTGTAGCAGAATGACTTCAACAAGCACCTGATCCCTGAGGAGCTGAGCACCCTGAAGATGGCAAAGGGGTGGCTGAAGACATGTGCAGCTCCAACCTTTTGACTAGCAGGCAGCTGGGAGAGCTCAGAAAGGCTATATAGAAACCACCAGTCTGGATGGGGAACAGCACCCCTGAGTGCCTAGGCATCCACGCTCAGCATGCCTTGCCACTTCCAGTGTTGCTCCAAAACTCAGCGCTCGGCTCCCAGCAGGAGAACTGACTGTCTACCAGCGTTAGTATAAGGAAAGCAAAACAGCTAAATTCATGCAACAGGCAAACAACTGAAAATAAATACTATAAATGAAAGTCCTACAGCCCTCTTGAGTTACATTACTTACTAGAGGCTGCTTCTCACATTCCCATTTCATCTCACTACTGCCTACATTAGGTGCTTGTTTGATTATTTGCCCCTGGAAGACCACAGGATGTTGCAGGGGACCAGAGGCTCTAAGCTCCAATAAGGGCCTCCTGAAGGCTCTAAGCTGCCTGAAGAGGACTAACGTGCTGCTTTAACTGGGCACGATTGGCCTGGTTTAAGAAGACAGCAAACTCTCTTAAGACAGTGTATCAATACTGGTGAGTAGTCCAGACAACTCTCTGAACTGAAGGTTCAAACTCCAATATGTTTTGACCGAGCTGGATTCGTATTTTGTCATTTTCACACATTCAACAAGAGGAAAACACAACAAATGTCAGAGACTAGTTAACACATTTAAAAAGACTGAGTAGCTAGGATATGGTGCTAGTAGTATTTTCCATATACTAGTTCAATGTTCTGCTAATCATTACTATCATTTTCAGATGCATCTAAAATAGCAAAACCATGCTCTGAGAGATCCAGCTCATTCCTAGCCTCCACCACCAGGCCAAATGAAAACACGTTCTACCACAGTAGCACAGTTTTGCCAGCATTTGGTATCTTTTCTACACTGACATGCATCACTTAGGGATCATGTCTTTTCCTGCCAGTGACCAACACACTAACATGAGCATAAGGTAAGCATTTAGAGATTGCCAGAGAAGTCCTAAACCAACAGAACAGGCTTTTAGCACTGCATAGCAGTGACGTGCAAGAGCATGCTTGGCTACCATTAGCAGCCCTGCTTGGGGCTTGCCGCCTAATTTCACTTGCTCAGAAGTAAGAAGCATAACTCCCACAGAGCTCTTTTCAGCAAAAATACACATACATAACAGCACTTTTTAGATGCTTCATTGTGATGTATTTCCATGCCACTGCAGAAGCTATTCTAAAATTTGAGGCAAAAAGGTTAGTGAAGTGAAAAATACCCTCAACACCCCTACGCATATAAGAAACCATTTGGTTTATCTTTACATCAAAAAGTCAAGACTGAAATCAAAATTGCTGTTATTTTTTCATCTTTACTTGGAAGCAAGCTACTAGTCTAGGCTCTGGGAAGTTTCACGCGTGGCTTTCAAATACAAGTACAAGGTGTTTTAATGACTGAATTTTCACTTTTTTTTAGTTCTTTCAGGCAGATGGCAACATGATGTTTATTTAATTAATGCAGATGATGTGCGAGGAAATGGAATTGCTATTATTTCAATGATAGAAGCCTACCATGTAACACTAGTCCTTCCAAGCAAGCACTGCTTAATACTTCTTTCCTGCAAATTTTCTGATTTTTCACCTCACTGGAACATCCACTAATTGCTCTTTAATTTGTCCACATACTGTGAAATAGTCATTCAAGTTATCTTTTGCTGGAAAGATAAGGCAAGTAGCTCTTGACAATTGCAAACAAAGGGCAGAGAGATTAAAAAATGCACACAATGTATTGTAGTTTTTTAAGCATTTAACAAACACATCACTACGCATCTACGTCTAAATGATTCAAGATCTGATGCAGTTCAAGGCTGACTTACCAAAGAAAAATTATTAACTTATTCTAATGATTTCCTCTACTTTCCATCAAAAAATACAGCTGCCTATTGGAAAGCAATATGGGGAAGAATTGTGAGAAATAATAACTGAATTTTTTATTTGATTGGAGACGCCTATAAGCTCACTTCTTTATTATAAGCCTTTAAAACCTTTTGGGGTTCTACTCTGTTAGTAAGACTATGTTTGCACTTGATTTGCACCAACAAGTAAAATTACACAGAAAATACTTTTTAGAGATATCCACGTTCAATAAATATGGGCCATTTCACATAACTCATTCTGATCTTTTTCAGTCCTCATATCTACCAGTTGAGCTTGATCATACTTTGAGGTATCACAGCCAAACCCAGAGATCCCACCCGTACTCATGGACTCTCACTAGCGTCAATGGAATCTACTGAAGCAAAAGTAATACAGAAGCATGAGCAGCTTGGAGTTTGGATTTGTGTATAAACGAAATATCTATTCATGACAGGCATTTGTACACAGAGAAAAATAATTATTAATCTGATTTTTTTCTCTATTATAATGTAAAATTAACACAGTGATTTGTTCATAGATGTATTCGGTGGCTTTTTATCATCTTGGTTTTAGCACGTTTAAAAAAAACACATTACTTACTGCTGCTGTTGTCAAGCCACATTAAGGGCTGT
Source organism: Centrocercus urophasianus (assembly GCF_019232065.1). NCBI lineage: Eukaryota > Metazoa > Chordata > Aves > Galliformes > Phasianidae > Centrocercus > Centrocercus urophasianus. The sequence continues at coordinate 8,887,751 of NW_024884878.1, forward strand.
GATGATCCATTTCTCATCCAAGAAATAGGAACAATCCAAGTATTGCTTAAGGAAAAAACCACAACAAAAAAAGCAATATCATTAATTCTTACTCTTACAGAAACCCTCACTGCTGACACTAAATTAGATTGCAAATCAGTTTCTTACTCATCTTCCCTCTCTCCTCTCTGATTCACAAAACGTCTTCGGATGGTTGTACTTACGCTGGATCAGCACATAGGTTCATTGATTGGAATGGAGTTTTAGCTTGGATTTAAATAAGCACTCAGACAGTTCTAGATCTAGCTAGATTTTGCTAGATCTGCAGAAGTACCACTTTATCTCTATGCTCTTGCTTTGTTTCTCTGGGAGATAATTCAATTTTCCCCAGTTATTTTTTAATTTCCTCACTTCATCTGATTTCTGGAGACTATAAAGCTCCTTTTTAAAAGTGCATTTGGTAAAAATGGCTCCAGGCAAACAAAACAACTGTAATACTAATAACTTCCATTTCATGTCACAGGTAATCAAAATCTCCCATAGAAAGGAGATGAAAGTTTTGACAGCCTGAAGTTGTTCAAGAAAATGAAAAATTCTGAAATGTTTGTCCTGGATTTGCTTAACTTCATGTGGCATTAAGTATTGCTGTAACTAGAGTAATGGATGCAACATTTCTAACTTGGAACTCCTTATCTGTGTTATCTGGCTTTATTTAGAAACTAATTTAATCTACAGTTTTCTTCCTTCCCTGGTGCTTGGAAGCAAATGAAGCTATCGAAATCCCCATCCTTTCATTGTCTGCAAGAACAGAACCACAGGTAGGAAAGATTGCCTTGAGTTACTTTTCTCTTATATCTCCCTGGGTAAGAACACACCCTGCAAGCTTTGTTCATACATCCCAGTGCTTACAGAAAGAGCTGAATTTTACCGAAGTTCAGACTCTGGCCATGAGGCTCCCAAGCGGGTGACCAGAATCAGCTCCTTCCACCATGTTTTTAGGCATCTAAATATGCAGCACGGCTGCAGGCACTCTGTGATTCTCACTGACAGTTTCATGGCAAGTATGACATGACAGTTTCAAGGCTTTCTGAGAAAGGAGTAATCTAGATAAGACCTTCATGCAACCCCATTGTCTTTGCTATGACAATGAGACTGAAAATGTTGACAGGAAAGAAGTTGCTGCATGGTTCAGCCCGGTCCTCAGCCTGAATGATTGAAAGATGAAGAATGAAGAAATGCCAGGCAAAACTTCTGCCTTGCAATCCATTCACGGCCCATGCCTGTCCTTACAAAGCTGTTTTGTGGCTGGAAAAGTCACTACTGCACAGGAAGGCAACCCTCAGAGAAACTACAGCAAACTCCAATCTTAAACAGAATTTATTTCATGCCGCAAAGCAAAAAATTTAGAAAACAGTCAAAACATTGTGAAGAGTTTCCTGCAAATAGAAAAACAAAACATGGGTATCTGATAAGAATGCAAATGAAACATACTTGTAAAAATCTGTACTGTTTTCATGGTTTTTATTATGAAATTTTTCCTGACTGATTGTGCCGGTGCTTATATTGAATGTTAAAACTGGAAATCCATTTTGACATGTCCAGGAATCCATTATTTTTTTTACAGATGCTGGCAACTGAACTTCATCTTGCGCATCTACTACCTTCAACAGAAAGGGAAATTAGAAAGATTTATAACAAGCAGTCACTTACTGATTCTGTTTCAGCAACACTCTAGGAATTAATCTAGTGTGTTACAGAAAGTAATTGCTTAGCAGTTTGCTGATTTTTGAGTCATGCACAAAATCAATGTAAAAAAGTGTAAAGAACATTATTGACATTATTATCATGACAGCACACAGGAACTGGTGCTTGATAACTTGATAAGATAACTTGACTGCCAACATTTCTCTTTTTATCATGAATATGCTTACAAGCCTACATGACTACGACAGACTTAATTTGTTTGTTTTACTCAAATGAACATACCAGCAAACAACACAATTTTAAATGACAGTGTGATGAGCAAATTGAACATCAAAGACTCTCTGAAAAAGATACCAAGCTGGAATCCCAGCCAGTGTGAATTAATAGTCTTTGTTGGTTTAGAACATGTGACAGTTTTGCATACCTAAAGTTGTGAGACTCTTGTTCTTAACCTAAGGCTTTTTTTTGGTAACACAGCAGAAAACTTCCTTAGATGGGCAGGGAAATGAGAATTTTTTTTTTGTTAGCACCTGTCTTCTTATTCAGATTTCTGACAAAACCAGCAAAGGGAGAAATGCTGATCTACCGCCCTACAGAACTTGCAGGATCTGTGATGCATCAACACTGCTGATCACCAAGTCTAGAGCATCACACACTTCGATCTGGCAGAACTTAAGCTCCAGAAAAACACAGGCTATGCAATTTCATTTAAACAAAGGTGATCCATGCACCCAGAAACCTACTTTGCATCTCATTTCTCTGTTCCTTGTACTCGGCTGCACTGACCACAAGTACAGTTGAATACCCAAATAAACACTTGTGAAGACATAAGGCAAGAAAGCTGGCAAAGTAAATTTTATGCAAAGGAAACACTGTGAAAGGGATAGCCAAATTCCACTACAGCACTCTACAAATACTTAGTGACATAGATTTAAATACTAGAAATAAATTGAGTACCAACTGTATGTGGATCCACAGATCATCCTGGTTGGCATTTGAAAAGGCAAATTCTCTCAGATACGACTGCAGGAAACAAACAGATGCCTCAGAATTCACAAAGGTTCAATGAAAAACATCAGCAAGGCAGACAGTGATTCGTACTCTCATCATTTTCAAGCTTATAAATCAAGATGAAGATGTCCTCTTTCCAAACTTACATTTAAAGCTCTGGTAAACAACTTCTCAGTCAGAAAACCAGAAAGCATCCATGTAATAGAAGCCCCCTAAAGTACAAAAAAAGCTATGAGAAAACATGAGTTATAGTTGCAATTATTCATGCAATATTTCTTCAAATTACATTTCAGAAAAGTCAGTTTATTCCTATGAGGTAAAAAACATTCACAGTTTCTTTCATAGAGAAATTTGCAACATCCAATAAATTTGTGTGTGCGGCAGAAATAAATTTTGCATGACAAAACAATGAAGCATTGCAGTTCAGCAGGATATTCTCTGTCTTTCTCAAATATAATGTGTATCACATTAGTTCAGAATAAGATGGAACAGGAATTATTCCATATGTTTTCACCTTGTTGTATGTGATGCTGTCAAACAGAGAAACTAATGAAAATGATCCGTTGACCTTGTCTTCACTTTCTGACAGTGATCGAACTTCTAAGTCATTTTCTTGACTTAAGACAGGTTGTACGATGTGATCATAAAAGATTTCATGCTGCAAGAAGAAAAAACGCAGCTGAACTGAAAATCATCAGTTAGAGAAGATGCATTATGTAGATAGCACTAACAGGAATAGCCTGTCAACAAACAAGGAATTGTCCTTTTCCCCCTCCCTGCCACTCCCTTGAGGTAAAAGGGTCTCACAACAAATCCTAACATCTTCTACATGCGTCACTACCTACTTCTGGCAGTGAAAATTGTCAATCTGAGCTGACAGCGGGCTTGGACCTGACAAAGACAACTGCACTGTAAACTCCAGGGAAAAAGTCAATTACATTAAACACCAAATGAACAAACACTGAAAACTGAAAACATGTATGTCATGTGCATTTCTACATCATTAGCAATCCACGTTTCCCTCCTAAATTCTATATTTCTCCTGCTGCACCACTAAACAATAAACTAAAATCTGGATGAGTATAGAGAAGCTTAACTGCACAGCATTTTGGCTCTCACCCATAAGAAATATGGGCAAGAAAAATCACTCCTCTTCATAAAGCAGTGAAGCTCTCCTTTCATCAAAAGCTGATTTAGTTTCTCCCAGCTGTCCTATGACTGGATGTCATTCGACGTATGGGACAGGTGAAGAAAATCAATGCATTTTTAAGATACTGCAGGTCACTTCTGGCATATCCACTCATCAAGAAGAAGGACAAAAAGCTTTTATTAATGGGACTGAATTTGTTGACCATTTTTTCTCTCTGCTTGCAGCTGGTACATTTAATGTTCCAGAGTCATTTTGTAACTGGGTGATCGGTAGCCCAAGATCCAGTGGAAAGACAGCATGTAGTGGTATGTCTCGGGGGTTCAGTCCTGCTTTATATCTTCATTAACAGTTTGAATGATGGAACAGAGCTCACCTTCAACCCTAGCAAATACCAGGGGCCATGCAGCTGAAAAGCACATTTGCAGAAAAGGATCCTGGGTGGATATCGAATTGAACATGACACAGAACATGTCCTTGCTAAAAAGAAGGCCAGTGGTGTCCTGGGCTGTATTAGGCAAAGTCTGGCCAGCAGGTAGACAATCCTTCCCCTCTGCTCAGCACTGTTGAGGCACACATAGGGAGCATGGGGCCCACATCTGGGTTACCCAGTACCAGAGAGAAATGGAGCTGCTGGAGGGAGTGATGAAGGGCCATGGAGATGACAAAGGGTCTGGATAACCTCTCTTAAGAGGGATGCTTAGAGTTCCTCTTCAGCCTGGAGATGAACAGGCTCAATAATGTATTTACCTGAAGGGAGGATGCAGAGAGGACAGAGCTGTCTGCTTAGCACCAGGGCAAGAGGAAACGGGCAAGACCTGGAGCACAGGAGGCTCCATCTGAACACCAGGCAGTACTTCTTTACTTTGAGGGTGATGGAGAGCTGACACAGGCTGCTCAGATAGTCTCAGTGGAGTTTCCTTCTTGGACATCTTCAAAAACTGCAGTCTCAGGCCTCACCAGCCCAAGGGCTTTTCCTTCCTTCAGAATTTGAGGGCCTCATGCAGATACATCTCTGATTATGCCTCCAAGTGCACCTCAGATGATGGCTACTGTCAGCAGCATTTATCCCCCAGCTGCACAGATTAACAATGGATGGAGTTTTGCAGTAAACTGTGGGATTTGCCCCTATTTCCATTTGGTCACAATAGGAAGGAGCTTTCATCATATTGTCAACTTAGTGCACTATGTGTACCACATGTGCCTTATCCACAACCAAACATCCATGGACCCCATGGAGTAAAATGTCCCAACTTAGCCACTGCCCATTAGACATGTCCAGCTTCACACAAAGAGCCTGGAAACATAGGAAGGGAAACCATCCAGGAAGAAACAGATGGGTTTATTAAATGAAAGAACCTGGGGCAAAAAAATCAATCCAGTTCTTCAGCTCATTCTCAATGCAGAATCACAGCTGCTCAGCTGTAAAAGAATGGCATGATACAGCCTTCAACAGAAGAGAACCCTCAAGGGAAGAACTGAGACCTGGGCATTTCCAGGAGAATGAAGTTGCTAACACCACGATTAAATTAAATCACATCTCCTGCATCTTCCTTTTCCTCCTCCAGTACTGGAACTTCGGTGCCTTGTCTTACTGAGTCCTTACTGAGTAGCCACTGCTACTTACCAATGAAAGCTTGGGTTCGACAAAAGTAGCTCCCAGGTTCTCAAGGTAAGATGCCAGGCCCTCCTTAAGCCAGAGATCGTTCCACCAGGTCATGGTAACCAGATTTCCAAACCACTTAAATAGATAGAAAAAAAAGTCTCAACATGGCCTTATTCCATTCTTGTAGGTTAAACACACGTATCCCCACTGAAGGACTTTGATGTGTGTTTGTCAGCTGAATAAAACGACGGATATTCCTGCAAATATTGAGAATTTAGTGGAAAAGAAGGTGCCTCTTGGTGAAAGTCAGAAGTCAGTTATTTTTTAAATGCTTGATCTACAATTTCATACCATGTGCACATCAGCGCATGGTGCCAGTTTCTTGTTCTATTTAGATATTCCCTAGTAAAAAAGTAAAGATAACATCAGGCTACAATTAGAAGTGGGATGTTTCTAAAAAAAAAATCTAAAAAAAAAATCACATTTTTCCAAAGAATCACTGATAAATAAGACAATAAATTTTGTTTTTCTATGTTCTTACCAAAAGGAAATTGTCAAGGGGATGATAAACAGAACCAGGGAAATGATCTTTTCCAAAATCAGCAAATCCCTATCATCGTGAGCAATAAAACTTGCACAAAAGATGTGTACTCAGCTGCAATTTAATTAAAAAAAAAAAAAAAAAAAAAAAAAAACAACACCTGATCATTTGAGGATCTGCACTTTATCTGTTCAATCTTAAAAATTTGGACTGCAGCTTTTTTAAAACATAAAGCTTCATTAGCTGCTGACATTTAGGTAGGTCACTCTGAAAGTAATGCCTACCATTTATCTCCACGGAAACTACAGCAGATACAGAGAGCACAGTAACACTACTTGACAGAGCACATTGTAAGCTACATCTCACTAACTTGCAACACCAATAGCCGTGCATTTTCACCAGCAACAAACAAGAGCCTTCATGCTGCAGTCATAAAACTGTGCGCCATCAGGGCTGACCCACTTTTGTTGCCACCATGGGTGAAACACTCCACCCACCACCTCACTGTGCTCACATCCTCCAGCAACATTCAGTAAGCATCGATGAAAGGGTGCAGCCTTTACTGCATAGAGGAATTCCATGGCACACAGTTGCTCCATAGGCACTTGCTTGTCAATGCCATTCTGTCAGACTGCCCCTCTGTTGCCATCTGTCACACAGCAACAGGTACTGGTGAGAAGTTTCAACCTCTACTGCCATTCACCAACATGTGCCTCTGATGTCAAGGGCCAACACAGTAAAACAGGAGGCATTACTTTCAAGCAGTCCTTGTAATTTATTGGCCTGCAATAAAGACAGTATACTCATCTGAAGACCTGAAAAGTTATAGACCATGCCAGAAGGACGTCCAAGTACTTTCATAACGTTAAAATCCTCTGCTAACTTTGTTGACTAGGTGTCTTCTTCTTTACAAGCAGCAGTAAATTAGATGTAGTCAAAAAAATTGTGAAGTTGCATTGTAATTCCAAACCAAACACGAAAAACTCTGTAAATCTGCATGAAAGTACGAAATGTATTAACACTGCATTTGTTCCATGATATCACAAGGTTTCTTAGAGAAAAACACCCCTTTTGCAACCTGTATGTGCACTCCCACTATGAACACAAAGTCCAGTAACTCTCCCACTGCAGTACTAAGTACACAGCACATAGACAGTACTGCCATCCCCACATCCCTACAGTGTTTTCTAGTGTAGCATTCAGTTATTGCATTAAAAAACAACAGAACAGAAGTAGTCCATTAGAAGTTTTATATCAACTCATATGCAGATGGTATGCAGTCTGTCATATGATAGAATAAGACAAAATCTGCTTTCAGTGTTAATTTATCAATTAGCATATGATCATATGAACACTCTTTCAGCTCTCTAGTGCTCACATCCCATACAGTTATTCACTATTTCTCTTCAGAAATCAGCGCCTGCATCATCACCAACTGGAAGGAAATAACATTACAGGCAAACAGATGTACAGAATTTTTTACCACGTGCCTGGTGTGCAAGTTCATGTGACACAATTAAGGCAATAATCGTCCTTCTGCCTGTGAATTTATCACTCGGGAGGTACAGCAATGCTGCTTCTTCAAAAGTCATTAGTCCCCAGTTTTCCATAGCGCCTGCTCCAAAATCAGGCAGTGCAACCAAATCTAAATTGATTCAAACAGGAAAAAAAAAAAAAAAAGTATTTAAAATTTTTTGGAAGTAAAAATGCCTACATGGTATTATGCTGGATCAGCATTCAGTGTGCAATTAAAAGGCTTTACATGTGCTCCTGCCCCTCCTTATTTGTTGATTTATTTATTTCGCTAGGTTGTGGCAACACCCTTGAAAATGCTTAGTGAAATCTCTTCTTGTCATCAGTTCCATCTATGATTACCAGTCTTCCAGGAAGCCATACGACAAATTCCCACAGAGCCAAATCTATACTGCATCTTGTACACATAAATGTCCTGAACAAAAATGAGTATTCTACCCATGCTAGGAGAGAACATAATCATTTCTGGCTCTCAGAGGTCTTCCTCTTGCCTTTCTGTGAAAGGTGACACTCACCTTTGCCTTTAGCCAAATATTTATTTTCAGGGGGAAAAAAAGCTTACTTTCAGCTCTGTTACCTCCATCCTGTCCTGTGTTATGCACGGTGAGCAGCTCTCCATCTCAAATGTGGGAGTTGGAGGAAAGGAGTCACATGGATGGGCATCAAGGATCTCAGAGGAAGATACACTGCTTAAACTCAGTAGCAGAGAACAAATTCTGCAAAAGGTATGGGACCACTTTGGAAGCAGGAGCAGGCTTGTATTGCCAGCCAGTGGACCCCAGGCCAGACCCAGTCCAAGAACTGTGCAGATAGCATACACGTGGTGCTACACCCAAGCAGAGAAGGATGCATCTTAGCCAAGCAAATTGCTGCAGGCTTACAGCCAAGCTAACTTGGGCTGAGGGATGTCTCTTAAAATTGCATTAAAAGCAGCCCAAAGCAAATTCATAAACATCCCTAGATTTGAATGCGTTTGTTTTTCATTTTGTGTTACAGCAGAAATCTTTAGCACTTACAATAAGCTATTCTTGGATGATATAATCCTAATTGTAAGTAAGACTTCAGGGAAAGTGGGAAACGCAGCTGGTATTGCATTACATTATGCAGGGATTGTAACAGTATTACAGAATTCTGTGAAGCTGAAGTTCTGTTTGTCAGGAAGCCTGTGATACTATTTTTCTATGTCAGTAATATTCTATAATAATGAATCGACTTATCAACAGTGCTGCTAAACAGAAGAATGCACAAGCGAAAAACAACTGCCTACAATCCGTGCTTACCTTGCATGATTACTAAGACAACAACATCTAAAAGGAGCACCAACTGCCTATGATACTTTCCATAAGAAGCGTAAGAGTAATTCTGAGTGCTATTCTAACTACACTGGGAGATAATACATTTAGACAGATTTTCTTTCAAATGCCAACAACACAGTCCTCCAAATGAAGAATATGCTCAAGTCAAGAAAGGAGGAAACTTATTCTTTTCAAGTTCTGCGATCTGCCAAGACTATGGGCAGGTCAATTTCAATATGCCCCACCTTCTGTGCTTTCAACATCCAACCAATCTGTATAAGAAAGCACATTCCCCATTGCATCAATGCTGATGGTATCAAACCATACATGATGGCTCCCTGCTTTCTTGACTGGAGCTTGGCTTAACTAACTTAACCTGGCATTGATTTTAGGCAGAAATTACATTTTTCTGCAGGAATCCTTCACCAAGGAGAAATATGCATGAACACTCAGCCAATTCAACAACCAGATGAGGACATACTGAAGAAAGCAAGGCATGTTTTGTGGAAATATGGGTTACAGTAAGCAAAGATTTACAAGGCATACCTGGGGACTTCAGCATCCTCGACTGATGTGTCCCAGAAATAGCCATATGTCTGAATAACTCCCTTCACTTTAGCCCTACCTGCCACTCTATTAAGAAACACTACTTTAAAGGATTGTTTTTGATACGACTGAGATTTCAATGAGTTCAAGTTTAGGGTTTGTTTCTTTTTTTTTTTTTTTTTTACCATAAATATTGTAAGTTATAAAAAAAAATACTGCAAGAGAACCCATGTGAATGTTATACCATCAGCAGCCATTTGTGGCCCATTAAAGAAAATAAATAATCTCACCTGTCTTTGGCAGAGGGTAGCTGATGTTAAATAAGTCTTCCAGAAATGAAAATATGGGCCCTGTGATATTTAAAGCATAGTCAACATACCCGTTCTTAACTGCCTCTTTCCGAGCCCAAATACGTATCTGCAACAAAATGAGGAAGCATTATTTCCCACAAGCCTCATATTTTCTTTCTCCTTGCCTCTCGTCTGTGAATCATTGTTTGAAAATGCTGCCTGTAGACACAGATCCTGCAATGAGCTTTGTGCAAAAAATATCCCAACAGAGATTACTGGGCCTAACAAAACATGGCCTAGAATCTAAAGCTCCAGCACGTCAGGAGGGCCAAGACTTGAATGTTACGACAGATGTTGAATTATTCTTTTATTAATTAGGAGATGCTGTAAAACTAGTCAGATCCACATTGCTTAAGCCAAGGTATCCTAGCCAGGGAACCCAAGTGGTGAAGTTTACTGGAAGGGAAACACACTCAGAGAGTTTTTCCCATCTGAAAATAGAAAACTTCTTCAGCTTTTTCATATCCTAAACCTGATAACTGGCCTCCCTTTGCTGCTAGGAGGAGAGAAGCGCTGAGCAGAACACCTCTACACCTCTAAGCAGGACCCACATTCCTTCTCTGTTCCATTTGCTTTGACACAGTACTAAAGAGGCAACTGCCTTCTTCCTCTGAAAAGTGCTCATCTGAATGCTTAGCTGTCTGCTGTCAGCACCCATCAGTCCAAGAGAAAGGTACAAACCAGAACCACAAGCAATCAAAGTAGAAATACCCTGTGGTGAAGAAAAACCCATCTACCCAGTGGTGAAGAACCTTCAAACACAAAACTGTCATTTTTGAAGTCAGAAAAAATGTGCCCACTGTAGTAAAAACAAGTATACAGAAAGCTTGGGGCACACTGTTTCTCATACTGAAGTCATGACAGGGCCCTGAAGAACAAGACACAGATTCACTGGTTTGTCACAGCAGTGGAAATGGATATTTTTTTTTCCAACTAAGAAAAATAAAGAGATAAGATCCTGATTTTGAACATCATCTTCTAAAGTTTTAACAGACAAAACTCACACCTTCTTGTGGAACTGTGCCCGTGTACCTCTATGTAACAATAGGGGCAGGACAATATGCCAACTGTTGAAAAGGAGAGCTTTCTGCAGAACTATCTGCAGGATAAAGGCTAGTAGTTTTGCCACTTAAGCTAACACTTCTGGAGTGGGACACACAGTGAACGTCTGTGATACCTTCTGAAGCAGTGATGCATGGCAGAGCCAAGTTGTGCACCAAACTCTATGGTGTGTTGTGCACCCTGTATTTACCTCCTTTCCTCGCTCTGTTGTGTTGACATAGTCGAAATCGCAGACCACAAAAGCAGTTAAGTAAGTTGGCATTTTCAGTGAGGTGTTAAAAGTGGTAACACTCCACAGGCTTCCATTTTCATCCTTCATTTCAGATACATCTAGAAAAAATATTGGAGAAAATATTGAAGAAAATACTAAAGAGATATTCAAGAAATTAATCTTCTGTGACAAACCAGGAATTGATATTTCCTGCAGGCTGTTTTTTTGCTTGTTGTTTTCACACCTCTCTTGATATGCTTTATTTCTGCATTAACATCATATCCCTCTGCTAGAAGGCAAGCAGCCGAACTCCTTGCTACCACCACATATCAGTCAGGACCCTTTCAGGCAAGCACCCAAAAACCACTCGATCTTTTTCATTGAAGTCCTAGAAGCATAAGATGCTGTATCAGTTTTATCAGGTGGACAAACTGCGGGACAGGAAGAGCATCTCTGGAGTCTTACAGTCATGTTATCCTTGGTTTTAACATAGACAGAGGGCTGTAGTCTCTCTGCAAGGTAAAACATCTTTACATACGATGAAAATACATCTTAAAATCTAGCTAGAATGAAATGCAATCCTTTAATGCCACGACCTCTGGATTTGGGTATTGGAGCTGCTGTTTTGCTTTAAGCAGATGTCATACAGGAAGACAGACACACTGACACCACAGTAAATGCTAAGAATCAAACCCTCTGCAGCCTCCACCAACCAGAGTAAAATGCATCACAGCTGGTAAGGATGGCTATTGTCATCAAATACATCAATTATGAATAACTGAATATTTAAGTTAACAAGCATAGATCTTTTGCACATTTTCAAGGCAACAGAATGTTACTGCACCAAATGATAGAATTATCATCTGCACATACAAATCACACAATTTTTAAGGTAAATTAAGGAGCAAACAAACAAACATAAGACATTTGCTCTTTACCTACCAATAGCAGGCATATTGGAAAGAGCCACGTAGCTTGGGTCATGGACAATCCTGATATTAAATGTGGCCTTCATGTCAGGCTCATCAAAACATGGATAAACTGTCCTGGCATACGCTGGTTCCAGTTGGGATGCAACCAGCATACTATATGGAAAATACAGATAAGATTAATCCAGAATGCCACAGCTAATCAAAACCAAGACATGGTGCATAAATATGCCAGATGCAAAGCAAAAGAGTTAACTACAGAGATGAAGCAGGTTTGCAAAATGTCTGGCTATCATTTCAAGTCCCAGTTAAACTCCCCACCCAGAAGACAGCTCACTTTGGAAAAAAACAGTCTTTTTCAGTCAAGTCATGGTTGTTTATTTTTTAACTCGCTGAACTTTTCCAGATATCATATTTTAAATATTTAAAATATTTTTGAAGCATTTGCCTAGCTTGGTTATTCAGAGCATCAATTAAAGTTTTGCACACAGCTCAAAAGTGACACAGGGCTCAACTGTGGTAATTACAACCTCTCTGCACACCTGCTCTCCTCTCCAATGCATGTTCTCTTATTTCAGTGGCACATTTTAACTATTGTACATTTAATGGCTGTTAAGTACCTGTGCTTACATGCACTAGCATGCTTTCATCACACCGAATGGAGAACACCAGTGTCAGCAGCACAGTGCTGTCCCATTGCACTGGCAAACCCAGGTAAACACGAGGAGGTTATTTTCTACCTTATACTGTTCAATTATGCCTCATCTGCACAGATTGCACACAGATTGCACTTGCATTTGGGGCAGATCTTCGTGACACAGTGGCTATAATCAGGATGCCCAGCGAAAATGATGATGGAACGAGCATGCCCAGTGGTCCAGGTTTCAAAACAGAGCTATAGATCTGGACTGCTCCTATCCAGGCATCTTCACCAACCACTGGAAAAAAAAGTGCCTGAAACAGTTCTCAGAGCTCCACACCTGTCAGCCCAAGGGCAACAACAAAAACTCCATAGGAAACACCTCTACATATGTGAACAAACAAGCAGCAATGCACCTGCTAACCTTGGGAAGAACAGGCAAGCAACCACAGTCTTCACACCACCAAGTCTTCAAAGCCAAGCAGTGCCAGCAGCTGGACATGAAGGAATGGCAAGACCTAGTGCTCCAGTGACCCCAGTGCTGTCACAGGGCTGGCATTTCCTGCTTGTAGTGATTCACACACACAAAAGCTTATGCTTACAAAGTCATCCCAAACAAGTCAGAGATCACCTGAGCAGCGTCCACACAGCAAGAAGCAACACACAAATCTGTGCTCTGTAACACCATGTGTTTTGATAGGTGTTTGGCTGCTGCCATCCCATCAGGTCTCATCAACCCAGTTCTGAGAGTGTGAGCAGCCAGCATCTACACTTGCGCCTCCCTCAGAGCTGATGTGGAGGGACTGAACAGGTATCAAGAGGACGACCATGTAAAAGTGTTTATCTCTCAAAAATGGTATGCTTTGCATTAGATGGATATATCCTAGCACTGTTTTCTCATTAAAATGAAGTCATTTGTAATACTGATCGTGCATTTTTGTGTGTTGATGTATTTTATATCTGATTTGTTCCACTTTAAAAAAATGTAGCAACTAAACCATTTAGCAAAACCTTAAGAGGCTCAAAGTAAGGGGGTTCTACAGTGAGCAGCATTCTATTACATGCACTGGTCATCCCCAGCAGTCCTCAGGGAAATGGTGCTCAGACTAACACTGAACCCAAGAAAACACCAAACCTGATATTTCATCTGATTTCTGTCACGTCACTTTGATACTCTCACTCACCGGTTCATAAGAGGCAAGAATTTCAGGCACCCCACTGTGAGGCACGATTGACTGTGCCAGCACTGTTCCAGTTCCCCTTTCCACCACTTGGTGCATAAGCAAGTGGTTAACAATCAGCACAAATAGTGTGATCACATTTTGCAATGCTTATTAACATCAGCCATACGGAATCAGGTGTTCGTATAGAAGCTGCATGGGTCTTTTTTTGCAGAGATGGCCACAGCTGGCTGCCAGGCACCCCCATGCTGTGCGTGGAGACTGCTCTGCTCAGTGCCCATGAGCCACACAGGACAGCCTGCTCCTGCATGAGCCTGTCCTGGGCTGCAGGGCTGCTCCGTGCCTGCAGCACCTCCTGCCCTCCTGCTCTGCCCTTGGTGCCTGCAGGGCTTCTCCCTCTCACGTTCCTTGCTGCACTTTCCCAGCTGCTGTAGTGCAGAGGTTTTCCCTTCCCTCAGTTTGCTCTCCCAGCACCCAGCATCACTCACAGCTCAGTGCTGATGGTGGTGGGTCCCTTTTGGAGCCTCTGGACCTGGTCTGTCCTGAGACAGGGCAGTGCTGGGCTCTGCTCACAGAGTCCCCTCCTACCATACACACACTGTGCTCTGCAGTGATCTCACTAAACCTGGAACAGTCTACGTGAGCTTGTTCACAGAACTACAAGGTCTGCATGCAGAATGATGCTCAACAAACCTGCTTCTGTCTGAGCCAGTGCCGCTCAAGAAGGGCGCAGGTGGTTTCTACAGATCTCTGCCTGCTCTCATCCTGCCACGGGATCTCCTGGCTATATGCAGAGTAAAGATGCCTTCTTCAGAAGGAAAGCCTTCCGCACACTCAGTGCTAGTGACGTACTCATCCTCCTTTTTTACTTCCTTTGATGCTGCATTCACCATGGATAGCGTGGTATTCATGGAGAGCACTTCGATCTTTCAGAGCTCTCTTTTGTGTGTCAGAAATGATCAGGTGGATGGTACAAATTGTCAGTAACAGAAAAAACACACACAGTCTTCAGTGTGTGTGAACTGCTCTGACTGTGAGCAGTTTCTAAACTGGGAAGTAGGTGAAGTTTGAGTTTGGGTTATTCTGTCCTGCTCAGAAGTGAGGTTTGCACTTATGGACAGAGCAGATAGTTCTCATTGCAAGCTGCCTCCCCACACCTCCTTGGCTGCACACTTCTGCTCTGAGCTGGAGCAGGGGCAAGGCACTCTGCCTGGCATCAACCAGGTAGGGTTGCTCACCCAACAGGAGCAGTGTGGGTGTCTGATTGAGCAGCAAGGTACCAGAGCTGAGGTGCAGCCCTGTGCCTCAACTCTGAAACAAGAGGTTCCTTGTGGCTCCGCAAGCACAAATTACAAAACCACTAAAACTTCCAGCACATGCAAAGAAATACAAGAATCTGTTTGACTGCAGATAAACGGTACATTGTCTGCTGCAACTGATGGTTTCAGTTACAAACTGAAGTCTCCAGCCAGTGCGAGAATCAGACAGCAAAGGTTTGCCAGAGCCAGGTGCAAGTCCCTGCAGAAAGTTACTGTGCTGCCTACAGGAGGGGACGATTTCCTTACAGAGCAGCCATGGGCTTTGTACTGGCAGCCTAGAGCTGAAAGATAGTGAATACTTTTAAATCATTCCTGAACTATATAATCCATTGGAATCCAAATTCTTCCATCGTTAACTTGCTATAATGCTTACAGAACGTATTCCTCACAATCACCTCCTCCAAATATAGAATGAATTGAAAAATACTACTATCTAATTCAGCATGTTCTAGATGGAACTTGTCTGAGTTAATATGGCATCGTAAAGCACGCTGATGCAGAATTAAACAACTAAAAGATTGCTTGATTTCTATTTAGGTTACTTTAATTATGTAAATTAGGCAACACAATCAAGGCACTTAAATCAAAAATTGCACAAACATATCTGTGAATGAGAGAGAAAGCCAACTCACGGTAGGAACTGTTACAGAAAATCACACGATTCTGTTTCAAGAGGAACTCTCCTCATTTTGGGTTTGGTGCTGCTGGTATTCACACAGTGACACACACACGGATCCTGCAGGTACCCGGGCACAACCTGCTCGGGACACGGCTCTGCGAACTGCTCAATTACTTCACTTTTAGTGAATTCATGAGCAGGCTGGGAGATAAGAACACCTCAACCGTAACTCTGCATCCTCCGCAGCACTTTTCCGCATCTTTAACATCATAAAGAATGATTCCCTCGTTAAGAACCTTTCCTACCCCTACGCTAAGAGCCTTCTTTCAAACCCCCTGCAGCCGGGAAGCCCGAAACCGCAATCTTAGGCTTCTGTTGTCTGAAACGAACTCCTCGTTTGCTTGCAACGCACGCACTCCCGGCGGACGGACCCGCGCACGATGCATGGTCAGGTGCAGCGCCCTACCTGCTGCAGCCCAGGTCGGTGTAGCGGGTGAGGAATAGCCCCTCGCGGTCCTCCCGCAGGCGGCCGTGGAAGCTCAGCTGCAGCACGTACCGCCGCCCGGCCAGCAGCGGCTCGCGCAGCTCCAGCACCGCCAGCTGGCCCTCCTCCTCCAGCCGCAGCCCCTCCACCTCCACGGCTGCTCCCGCCTGGGGCAGCGGCCCGAGGACGGCGGCACTGTGGGACTTCAGACCGGCGCTGTGCAGCACAGCGCTCCGCGTGTCCCGGCGGCAGCGCACCGTGATGTTCACCTGCCCGCTGAAGCCGAAGGGCTCCTCCTGTCCCGGCCGCACTCGCGGCCACAGTTCCAGCTCGTAGTGCAGCGGCAGCAGGTGCCGCGGCAGCCTTCGCAGCGAGACCCCCGTCGGGGCTCCGGGCACGCCGGGGTCGGGACCGGGCGCTGCCGCCGGGCGGGCGGGGGGCGGCGGGTGCCGGCAGCGCCCGTACAGAGCGGCGAGAGCCAACAGCGCGGCCAGCAGCGACAGCAGCAGCGCAGCCAGCAGAGCGGCCGTGCCGCGTCCCACATACAGCCCCGAACCTCCGCGGGCACCCATCGCCGCCGCGCCCCGCCTGCGGCAGCGCGGGTCTTAGACGGGTCGGCGGCGCGGAGGCGGGGTGCGGGACCGGGGGCCGGGCTGCACCTGAGGCGGGGTGGGCGGGCGGTGCGATGGGGATAGGGATGGGGATGGGATGGATGCCCGGCAGCCCCCGGGTATGGGGAGACGGAAAAGGAAAAGGGAAAGGGAAAGGGAAAGGAAAAGGGAAAGGGAAAGGGAAAGGGAAAGGGAAAGGGAAAGGGAAAGGGAAAGGGAAAGGGAAAGGGAAAGGGAAAAGGAAAGGGAAAGGAAGAGGAAGAGGAAGAGGAAGAGGAAA